>NW_025726211.1:0-25000 GCF_021461395.2 Schistocerca americana | reverse complement strand
AAAGGAATGCAGTCGGTAGGATATTTTTAATTCTTTTGCTTCTAGGGGAGTTAGTTGTCTAGTGAGTTCCTCTTATGGCATGCACTAGACAACCAGAACAGCTACAGGAGAGAGTCATTTTTGTTGTCAGCGGTAGTTGCATTATCACAAACGCAGAGTAATTCCATTGGCGTCGCATCAAAACGAATCCCTGCCGAAACCCGGGATCGAACCAGGGACCTTTAGATCTTCCGTCTAACGCTCTCCCAACTGAGCTATTTCGGCTGACGTTGAAGGTTCTCATTTGCATGTGTTCATTAACCTCTGCCTCGTTGCCAATTTCACAGTCACCTTCGTCTGATAAGACACAGGGGCGCTGAAAGGCGAGCAGCCGATGCAGTGAAGTTACACACACATTTCTTCTTCTTCCGTCATCGTAACAAGCAAACATGTCGACTCGATTCGTGTAATATTGACTTCGCTGACGCTAGAAAACCCGTGTCATATCGATGCCAGGGGCAACTCGTGTGCGGCGAACGAGACACAAGAAGGAGTGAGTCTCTCCACCGTATGGGAGGCAGTATCTAGCATATACACACGGTAAAACATTCGACTTGCGTTAGCTCACACGTCATCGTCTGCAAGCTAAAATGGACACATCTGCACGGCCCAGTGAGGCGACACTTGTACTAACACCTGGTGGACGCCTGTGAGACGCGGAGATGAGCTGCGGCTTCTGGGCGCGACTGTAGCGCTGCGCCCTGGATCAAATAGCACTGCACATTGCTGGTGACCCACGTGTTTAGTAGTGACGCAACTGCTAGGATGCAGCTGAACGTCCGCCATTTGAGAGCGAGAAAATTTTCGCAGTCGGCAGGACTCGAACCTACGCTCCCAGAGGGAATCTGATTTCAAGTCAGACGCCTTAACCACTCGGCCACGACTGCCGGTGGCGGAAGCGACTCCCGACAACTGTAACCGCCATCTTTAGAAGCAATCTGGTGGCAGAAAACGGCGTGGCCTCACTCTTTCCTGTACGGTTTCCATTAGCCGTTACGAAAGTGTATTAATTTTCGCCCAGTCAGGGACTTGAACACAGGTGTATTAATTTTCGCCCAGACAGGGACTTGAACCCAGGACCCTTTGGTTGAAAACCTAACGCTCTACCGACTCAGCTATGCGGACCCACGCAAGAGCATTATCGTACAGCTGCGTGGTGTGCGAGTGATTCGCATGTCGTAATTACTGGCTTACGGCTCCAATGGCGACTTCACCGACTTCCCACTGACGCACTGCTGACGCTAGTTTTCTGTCGTCTTAAAACGATGGACATACCTCCAAGCAACTGCGAGATCTTAAGAAAAGAAACGCTGCACCACTGCTTTTGCCGCACTCGAGTGATTGAAATTGCGATTCTTAAAAAGAAAATGAGATGTTCGCTCTGTCCATCACTTTCGAGCACATCTGTGTACTCAGGATCTCAGCGACGGCTTTCTGCAGTCCCAGCGTCAGTGTCAGTGTGAGGTGAACCGATAGCCAGAGTAAGCAGCGGTCGTCGCGAAAACTCAGTATTCTTAAAACGGAAATTTTCGTCTTGTTGAGAATGGCGTCACTGGTTTGCACCCGCATTCGCCCACACATGTCACATGTGTGCGAAAATGTTTGCTCCTCTTTACGCAAAATCGCACGCAGCCGGTAGGATTCGAACCTACGCTCCCAGAGGGAATCTGATTTCGAGTCAGACGCCTTAACCACTCGGCCACGACTGCCGTTAGCGCGGTATTCTCCGGACACATGCAACTGCTACCGTTTAAAGCACTGTGGTGTCAGAAAACGGCGTAGCTGCATTATTTTCTGTAGCGTCTCCACCGCTACCAGACGAATCGCTACAAATGTATTAAAATTTCCACCTGGACAGGGACTTGAAACCTGGGCCCTTAGGTTAAAAGCCTAATGCTCTACCGACTGAGCTATCCGGGCTCACACGAGGCTGCAAAACCTCCCACGACGCACAACTATACATTGACTCATGTCCTTTACTGTTGTGCAATCGCTGTATGGGGCCGTTAACAAATAAAACGTCGCCTAAATGCTGTCTACAAACTTATCGCGCTAAGCTCGTAACACACTATCGAAGACTGCTGGTACATGATGCAACAACAAATTGCACCAGTTGTTACGTCTCATACGTTGGAGCAGAGAATTTACGTGTTTTGTCGACACTCACTGGGCAATTGGAAAATTCACAAGCATTTCGAATGCAATGTTTCCCACGCTTTCGCTCATTTCACGGTTCCGTTGAAGACGTTCTTCACCACCTGACACAGAAAAAGGAATGCAGTCGGTAGGATATTTTTAATTCTTTTGCTTCTAGGGGAGTTAGTTGTCTAGTGAGTTCCTCTTATGGCATGCACTAGACAACCAGAACAGCTACAGGAGAGAGTCATTTTTGTTGTCAGCGGTAGTTGCATTATCACAAACGCAGAGTAATTCCATTGGCGTCGCATCAAAACGAATCCCTGCCGAAACCCGGGATCGAACCAGGGACCTTTAGATCTTCAGTCTAACGCTCTCCCAACTGAGCTATTTCGGCTGACGTTGAAGGTTCTCATTTGCATGTGTTCATTAACCTCTGCCTCGTTGCCAATTTCACAGTCACCTTCGTCTGATAAGACACAGGGGCGCTGAAAGGCGAGCAGCCGATGCAGTGAAGTTACACACACATTTCTTCTTCTTCCGTCATCGTAACAAGCAAACATGTCGACTCGATTCGTGTAATATTGACTTCGCTGACGCTAGAAAACCCGTGTCATATCGATGCCAGGGGCAACTCGTGTGCGGAGAACGAGACACAAGAAGGAGTGAGTCTCTCCACCGTATGGGAGGCAGTATCTAGCAGATACACACGGTAAAACATTCGACTTGCGTTAGCTCACACGTCATCGTCTGCAAGCTAAAATGGACACATCTGCACTGCCCAGTGAGGCGACACTTGTACTAACACCTGGTGGACGCCTGTGAGACGCGGAGATGAGCTGCGGCTTCTGGGCGCGACTGTAGTGCTGCGCCCTGGATCAAATAGCACTGCACATTGCTGGTGACCCACGTGTTTAGTAGTGACGCAACTGCTAGGATGCAGCTGAACGTCCGCCATTTGAGAGCGAGAAAATTTTCGCAGTCGGCAGGACTCGAACCTACGCTCCCAGAGGGAATCTGATTTCAAGTCAGACGCCTTAACCACTCGGCCACGACTGCCGGTGGCGGAAGCGACTCCCGACAACTGTAACCGCCATCTTTAGAAGCAATCTGGTGGCAGAAAACGGCGTGGCCTCACTCTTTCCTGTACGGTTTCCATTAGCCGTTACGAAAGTGTATTAATTTTCGCCCAGTCAGGGACTTGAACACAGGTGTATTAATTTTCGCCCAGACAGGGACTTGAACCCAGGACCCTTTGGTTGAAAACCTAACGCTCTACCGACTCAGCTATGCGGACCCACGCAAGAGCATTATCGTACAGCTGCGTGGTGTGCGAGTGATTCGCATGTCGTAATTACTGGTTTACGGCTCCAATGGCGACTTCACCGACTTCCCACTGACGCACTGCTGACGCTAGTTTTCTGTCGTCTTAAAACGATGGACATACCTCCAAGCAACTGCGAGATCTTAAGAAAAGAAACGCTGCACCACTGCTTTTGCCGCACTCGAGTGATTGAAATTGCGATTCTTAAAAAGAAAATGAGATGTTCGCTCTGTCCATCACTTTCGAGCACATCTGTGTACTCAGGATCTCAGCGACGGCTTTCTGCAGTCCCAGCGTCAGTGTCAGTGTGAGGTGAACCGATAGCCAGAGTAAGCAGCGGTCGTCGCGAAAACTCAGTATTCTTAAAACGGAAATTTTCGTCTTGTTGAGAATGGCGTCACTGGTTTGCACCCGCATTCGCCCACACATGTCACATGTGTGCGAAAATGTTTGCTCCTCTTTACGCAAAATCGCACGCAGCCGGTAGGATTCGAACCTACGCTCCCAGAGGGAATCTGATTTCGAGTCAGACGCCTTAACCACTCGGCCACGACTGCCGTTAGCGCGGTATTCTCCGGACACATGCAACTGCTACCGTTTAAAGCACTGTGGTGTCAGAAAACGGCGTAGCTGCATTATTTTCTGTAGCGTCTCCACCGCTACCAGACGAATCGCTACAAATGTATTAAAATTTCCACCTGGACAGGGACTTGAAACCTGGGCCCTTAGGTTAAAAGCCTAATGCTCTACCGACTGAGCTATCCGGGCTCACACGAGGCTGCAAAACCTCCCACGACGCACAACTATACATTGACTCATGTCCTTTACTGTTGTGCAATCGCTGTATGGGGCCGTTAACAAATAAAACGTCGCCTAAATGCTGTCTACAAACTTATCGCGCTAAGCTCGTAACACACTATCGAAGACTGCTGGTACATGATGCAACAACAAATTGCACCAGTTGTTACGTCTCATACGTTGGAGCAGAGAATTTACGTGTTTTGTCGACACTCACTGGGCAATTGGAAAATTCACAAGCATTTCGAATGCAATGTTTCCCACGCTTTCGCTCATTTCACGGTTCCGTTGAAGACGTTCTTCACCACCTGACACAGAAAAAGGAATGCAGTCGGTAGGATATTTTTAATTCTTTTGCTTCTAGGGGAGTTAGTTGTCTAGTGAGTTCCTCTTATGGCATGCACTAGACAACCAGAACAGCTACAGGAGAGAGTCATTTTTGTTGTCAGCGGTAGTTGCATTATCACAAACGCAGAGTAATTCCATTGGCGTCGCATCAAAACGAATCCCTGCCGAAACCCGGGATCGAACCAGGGACCTTTAGATCTTCAGTCTAACGCTCTCCCAACTGAGCTATTTCGGCTGACGTTGAAGGTTCTCATTTGCATGTGTTCATTAACCTCTGCCTCGTTGCCAATTTCACAGTCACCTTCGTCTGATAAGACACAGGGGCGCTGAAAGGCGAGCAGCCGATGCAGTGAAGTTACACACACATTTCTTCTTCTTCCGTCATCGTAACAAGCAAACATGTCGACTCGATTCGTGTAATATTGACTTCGCTGACGCTAGAAAACCCGTGTCATATCGATGCCAGGGGCAACTCGTGTGCGGAGAACGAGACACAAGAAGGAGTGAGTCTCTCCACCGTATGGGAGGCAGTATCTAGCAGATACACACGGTAAAACATTCGACTTGCGTTAGCTCACACGTCATCGTCTGCAAGCTAAAATGGACACATCTGCACTGCCCAGTGAGGCGACACTTGTACTAACACCTGGTGGACGCCTGTGAGACGCGGAGATGAGCTGCGGCTTCTGGGCGCGACTGTAGTGCTGCGCCCTGGATCAAATAGCACTGCACATTGCTGGTGACCCACGTGTTTAGTAGTGACGCAACTGCTAGGATGCAGCTGAACGTCCGCCATTTGAGAGCGAGAAAATTTTCGCAGTCGGCAGGACTCGAACCTACGCTCCCAGAGGGAATCTGATTTCAAGTCAGACGCCTTAACCACTCGGCCACGACTGCCGGTGGCGGAAGCGACTCCCGACAACTGTAACCGCCATCTTTAGAAGCAATCTGGTGGCAGAAAACGGCGTGGCCTCACTCTTTCCTGTACGGTTTCCATTAGCCGTTACGAAAGTGTATTAATTTTCGCCCAGTCAGGGACTTGAACACAGGTGTATTAATTTTCGCCCAGACAGGGACTTGAACCCAGGACCCTTTGGTTGAAAACCTAACGCTCTACCGACTCAGCTATGCGGACCCACGCAAGAGCATTATCGTACAGCTGCGTGGTGTGCGAGTGATTCGCATGTCGTAATTACTGGTTTACGGCTCCAATGGCGACTTCACCGACTTCCCACTGACGCACTGCTGACGCTAGTTTTCTGTCGTCTTAAAACGATGGACATACCTCCAAGCAACTGCGAGATCTTAAGAAAAGAAACGCTGCACCACTGCTTTTGCCGCACTCGAGTGATTGAAATTACGATTCTTAAAAAGAAAATGAGATGTTCGCTCTGTCCATCACTTTCGAGCACATCTGTGTACTCAGGATCTCAGCGACGGCTTTCTGCAGTCCCAGCGTCAGTGTCAGTGTGAGGTGAACCGATAGCCAGAGTAAGCAGCGGTCGTCGCGAAAACTCAGTATTCTTAAAACGGAAATTTTCGTCTTGTTGAGAATGGCGTCACTGGTTTGCACCCGCATTCGCCCACACATGTCACATGTGTGCGAAAATGTTTGCTCCTCTTTACGCAAAATCGCACGCAGCCGGTAGGATTCGAACCTACGCTCCCAGAGGGAATCTGATTTCGAGTCAGACGCCTTAACCACTCGGCCACGACTGCCGTTAGCGCGGTATTCTCCGGACACATGCAACTGCTACCGTTTAAAGCACTGTGGTGTCAGAAAACGGCGTAGCTGCATTATTTTCTGTAGCGTCTCCACCGCTACCAGACGAATCGCTACAAATGTATTAAAATTTCCACCTGGACAGGGACTTGAAACCTGGGCCCTTAGGTTAAAAGCCTAATGCTCTACCGACTGAGCTATCCGGGCTCACACGAGGCTGCAAAACCTCCCACGACGCACAACTATACATTGACTCATGTCCTTTACTGTTGTGCAATCGCTGTATGGGGCCGTTAACAAATAAAACGTCGCCTAAATGCTGTCTACAAACTTATCGCGCTAAGCTCGTAACACACTATCGAAGACTGCTGGCACATGATGCAACAACAAATTGCACCAGTTGTTACGTCTCATACGTTGGAGCAGAGAATTTACGTGTTTTGTCGACACTCACTGGGCAATTGGAAAATTCACAAGCATTTCGAATGCAATGTTTCCCACGCTTTCGCTCATTTCACGGTTCCGTTGAAGACGTTCTTCACCACCTGACACAGAAAAAGGAATGCAGTCGGTAGGATATTTTTAATTCTTTTGCTTCTAGGGGAGTTAGTTGTCTAGTGAGTTCCTCTTATGGCATGCACTAGACAACCAGAACAGCTACAGGAGAGAGTCATTTTTGTTGTCAGCGGTAGTTGCATTATCACAAACGCAGAGTAATTCCATTGGCGTCGCATCAAAACGAATCCCTGCCGAAACCCGGGATCGAACCAGGGACCTTTAGATCTTCAGTCTAACGCTCTCCCAACTGAGCTATTTCGGCTGACGTTGAAGGTTCTCATTTGCATGTGTTCATTAACCTCTGCCTCGTTGCCAATTTCACAGTCACCTTCGTCTGATAAGACACAGGGGCGCTGAAAGGCGAGCAGCCGATGCAGTGAAGTTACACACACATTTCTTCTTCTTCCGTCATCGTAACAAGCAAACATGTCGACTCGATTCGTGTAATATTGACTTCGCTGACGCTAGAAAACCCGTGTCATATCGATGCCAGGGGCAACTCGTGTGCGGAGAACGAGACACAAGAAGGAGTGAGTCTCTCCACCGTATGGGAGGCAGTATCTAGCAGATACACACGGTAAAACATTCGACTTGCGTTAGCTCACACGTCATCGTCTGCAAGCTAAAATGGACACATCTGCACTGCCCAGTGAGGCGACACTTGTACTAACACCTGGTGGACGCCTGTGAGACGCGGAGATGAGCTGCGGCTTCTGGGCGCGACTGTAGCGCTGCGCCCTGGATCAAATAGCACTGCACATTGCTGGTGACCCACGTGTTTAGTAGTGACGCAACTGCTAGGATGCAGCAGAACGTCCGCCATTTGAGAGCGAGAAAATTTTCGCAGTCGGCAGGACTCGAACCTACGCTCCCAGAGGGAATCTGATTTCAAGTCAGACGCCTTAACCACTCGGCCACGACTGCCGGTGGCGGAAGCGACTCCCGACAACTGTAACCGCCATCTTTAGAAGCAATCTGGTGGCAGAAAACGGCGTGGCCTCACTCTTTCCTGTACGGTTTCCATTAGCCGTTACGAAAGTGTATTAATTTTCGCCCAGTCAGGGACTTGAACACAGGTGTATTAATTTTCGCCCAGACAGGGACTTGAACCCAGGACCCTTTGGTTGAAAACCTAACGCTCTACCGACTCAGCTATGCGGACCCACGCAAGAGCATTATCGTACAGCTGCGTGGTGTGCGAGTGATTCGCATGTCGTAATTACTGGCTTACGGCTCCAATGGCGACTTCACCGACTTCCCACTGACGCACTGCTGACGCTAGTTTTCTGTCGTCTTAAAACGATGGACATACCTTCAAGCAACTGCGAGATCTTAAGAAAAGAAACGCTGCACCACTGCTTTTGCCGCACTCGAGTGATTGAAATTGCGATTCTTAAAAAGAAAATGAGATGTTCGCTCTGTCCATCACTTTCGAGCACATCTGTGTACTCAGGATCTCAGCGACGGCTTTCTGCAGTCCCACCGTCAGTGTCAGTGTGAGGTGAACCGATAGCCAGAGTAAGCAGCGGTCGTCGCGAAAACTCAGTATTCTTAAAACGGAAATTTTCGTCTTGTTGAGAATGGCGTCACTGGTTTGCACCCGCATTCGCCCACACATGTCACATGTGTGCGAAAATGTTTGCTCCTCTTTACGCAAAATCGCACGCAGCCGGTAGGATTTTTTTTTTTTTTTTTTTTTTTTTTTTTTTTTTTTTTTTTTTATATATTTTTTTTTATTTTGGCATCCAGAGCAACAGGCAGGCAGAGGCAAAGAGGGCAGGGGTCGAATGTCCCGAGGCCTGGCCACAGTGACTCCCCCAGACCTGTCACTCAGTCGCCTCCTGAGTTAGTGTAGGTTACTGGTTTTGCGTTTTTTTTATTTTTTTTTTATTTTTTTTTATTTATTTATTTATTTATTTTTTTTTTTTTTTTTTTTGCTACTGAAGTTGTTGTATTTGAAAATTTCCTTTTAAATTGTGTTAAATATTTGTTTTTTTTTGTTTTTGATTTATTAATTGCCGACTGGCGTGATAAAGAGTGGGGAGCTTAACATGGTAGCGCATTGGCTGGAGAAAGAGGAAAGAAGTAATGGGAGCCATAAAGGAAACGAAAACATCGCCCCAAAACTATAGAAAGGCAGCGTTTCCCGCTGGAAGAGAGCCACAAGGAGTGCAGTGGGAAAAGGAAAAGAAAACACGAAGAGCTTAGAAGCCCGCAACTCTGCCGGGACATGAAAGTAAGGAATAAACCGGAGAGAAAAAAATGAGCAAACTCTATTTCTCCATAACGGGAAAAAAAAGAATGAAATGGCACATAATTTGGCAACTAAAAACAAAACACCTCTCGTGGAAAGGAATGTGAAAGGAGTGGAAGATATTGAATATGCTGTCTTCACGTAAGAAGCGAGCAAATTAGCAACATGGAATTTTAAAGCAAGCGATCCCCGTAGGAAACAAGAAAGCGAAATACATATTGAAAGAAAGGAAGACTAAACCCTCGAAGGGGAGTAAAAAGCACACTCGAAATAAAACGAAAGTGCGTTCCAATCGCAAAGAAAGGAAAAAGGAAATTCATGAAAACAGTCAAAGGAAAGGAAGAAAGAAAATAATGCTGTATTCCATTATTTGTCATTTCAATGTGGTTCTAGTTTGTTCTTCAGTTTTCTGTTTCTGAGTTCTTTCGTAACGTCAACACGCTATTACTTCTGTTCACATTGCAGGACCATGATCGACGTCGTCATTAAGAGTGGAAAACAGTCGGTGCCCGATTGAAGACTTTCCGAAATTGCTGTTCAATGGGGATTTGCAGAAAGCGCTGAAAGCATCTCTGATATGAGGCTGTCCTCCGGAGCGTTTCATGGCGCTCCCACAGATAAAACAAGTAGTCGACTGGATCAATTATATTCTTGGCAAATATAGCGTAGGTGGTATGCCCTAAAATCCACATTGTAGCATTTCGCTTAGATTGCGGAAAGGGTTTAATGTCGGGGATGACAGCCGTGAGCGGCGAAAAAGACCGCTTGTCAGTCCTGTTAATGAGTGCGAGCATGTCGCAGGAAATAGCCCACACATCTCGTGTGGTTCTGCAAAGAAACCGATGCTCAAGGGTACCCCTTTCGTCACAGTACTCGCACTTAGAGGACGGAATTAGGTGAATAGTCGCCAGTCGGTCGTTGGTGGTCACAGTGCGAGTGATGACCGTATACCACGTGCTTCGCACTTCCGCCGGTAACAACTTGTTGCTGACGTTTTGCCAAACAAGAACCCAGTTGTTGTGGGGACATTGACGGACTAAGTTATTCGGTGGTGACAAACCAATCATCTCACGATACAAAGAGGTGGAAGACCGCGTCCTGCGGTCGCGAGCTAGTGAAACATGATAACTGCGGGACAAGAAAAAATCTCTGAAGACAGCAAGCTTGTAAGGTATCCGCGAGACATCGATCGGTGCACTGTCAGAAAGGGGCTCATGGGCGCGGAAGAGGGCAGCCGTCGTACTGTGGGGGCTGTTCTCGACAATGGTGGCAATTCTGTTGACTAGCAGGGCAGAACATTTCTTTCTGACATCTACGAGACCTAGTCCTCCGCGAGACGGAGGCTGGGTACATGTGGCAAGTTTCACCTTGAAAATATGGCCACGCCACAGCAGCCAGTGTGCAGCTTGGCTGATCGTGCGTGCCAACGGAGGTGGGACGTTGAGCACTTGAGCCACATACCACGCTTTAGCCAAAATGTGAACATTGATCAACTCAACACGCTGTAGAAGATGTAATTTCCGGGTGGCGTGACGAACCATGAGACCCTTGACAGTTGTGGAAATACGGCGCCAGTTATGAGCGGCCATCTTTATGGGGCAAGCAAAGAATTGAATGCCGAGCAACATGTGGGAGGCAGCTATGGTGTACCACGAATCGGCAGCATAGTTGCGACAGGCACCTATTGGGAGTAGCACTGTTTTATGCGGGTTCAGTTCCGCACCGGTAGCCTGGGCAAAAAGACTGAACACAGGTTTAACTAAAGGGATGTCCTTTCCTTGTCGTATAAAGACGCCGACATCGTCGGCGTACGCAATGCACGACGCCCGTACACCCTCTACATCGATCCCACTGACAGTGCGCCCAATTCGGCGGAGGAGGGGGTCAAGAGCGATAACAAAGAGGGACATAGAGAGGGGACATCCTTGCCGCACAGACCGTGCAATCCTAAAGGGAGCCGAAAGGGTGCCATTTATCAGAATGCGAGAAGACGCTCTCGTTAGGACATTATCAAGAGCGGAGACAAAGTTCATATGAAAGCCGATGTGACCTAACAAGGCAAAGAGGTAATCGTGGTTAATCCTATCAAAAGCCTTCCGAAAGTCAATCGAGAGAATCGCCCCTGGAGTCCGTGTGGCAGCAGTGTGAGCCACGACGTCCCTATACGTGCTCACGGCGGCAAGGATACCCCTCCCTGTCACAGCGCACATCTGGAAAGGGCTAATGATTTTTCGCATCACAGTGTGCAGCCTGGTTGCGACGCATTTGCTGAAAAGCTTGTAGTCACTGTTCAACAGCGTGATAGGGCGGAAGTTTTCAACTTTGTCAGCCCCAGCGGTCTTAGGGAGAAGAATGACGATACCCTCTAGGAACTCTGCCGGACACGGAAGGCCACTCAACAATTCATTTGCGACCTTTGTGAGGATAGGTTCTAAGAGATCCCAGAACTCGAGGTAGAATTCTAAAGGAATTCCGTCAGGGCCTGGGGACTTGTTTCGAGCAGACGAACTGAGTGCATCGCTCATGTCCTCCGTCGTGATGGCGGAAAGGAGGGTGTCATTGTCCTCACGTGTAAGCAGGTTCCGCATTTCACCCATGAGGACATGTGCGGCCGCCCTATCGTGGTCGCTACGCTGGAACGCGGCACTAAAATGGGCAAAAATGTACGCACGAATGTCCCTCTCAGTGGTGAGTCGCTCCCCAGTCTCCAGTCTAAGACACCGAATAAATTTAGTAGCACCCCGTCTCCGCTCTCTTTCGATATGGTGAATAGTCGGTGACTCATCAAACGTCCCTACACAGCGGCTTCTAAGTAAGGAGCCCTGAAAATCTTGGGCTTGCAATTTAAAAATTTGAGCTTTCACAGCCTTTAACTGAAGCAGAAATTGCTCATCAACAATATCTGGTAGAGAGACGGCATCTTTTAAAATCTGATAATAAAATTCAGTGGTTCTATGTTTCCACAGCGCAGCTTCGGCGCTAAAACACTTTAAAACAGCACGGATGGACGGTTTGGCCAGGTGAACCCACCAATTGACAACCGAGGCATAGTTAGCCAGCTTTTCGCCGCAGGAAGAGAGCGTATCGTGAATCTGCCGACGCAACGAGGGGGCACGGACATGGGTCACGTTAAACTTCCACACCCGAGATCGACGTAACTGGCGGAGTTGCGGCGCGCGAAGGTCACAAATGAAGGCGCAGTGATCGGAAAAACAAACAGGGGCAACGTCAGCACTGATTAGGTGATCTGCTATGCAGGTCGACACATAGAACCTATCAAGTCTACTAGCCCCATTTCGATAGAAATACGTAAAAACTTGCTGTTGAGGATAGAGAACACGCCACACATCTGCTAACTGGAAGCTTGCAATCAGACGATCAAGGTCAACGCACTTATGAGCCGTAGGAAACTGATCACTGTCCGCGACCACGCAATTAAAATCGCCCCCCAACACGACGGGCAGCGTCGGGCTACCAATCAAGGTGGGTACATCTTCAATGAAAAATCTCGCTCTCGCCCTCTTGAAACTAGTGCCAGACGGAGCGTAAATGTTAACTAGTTGCAGGCCTCCGATAACGCACGAGATCCCCCTGCCGGTCGGTAGTCGTTGGACGCGCGTGGGCTCTTCTGCAGACTTATATAAAATAGCGGTACCACACCGAGCTTCCGGGTCGACATTATAAATGGCGGAATACCCCGTTAAAACATCAAGGCACACAACGCTCACTTCCTGTAGAAAAATAAAAGCAAACCGACAATGTTGGATAAAATTTGCCAAGACTTGCATTTTCTGAGGAGCCGCAATACAGTTGATATTTAACGTGGCTATTTGAACCATGTGGCTACAGGACGCATGGGTGTAGGGCACACAGATAAATTTTTTGAAAGGGAGTCACCGGCAAGTTGCAGGCGCACCGGAGACGGAAAGCAGGGTACCGTGGCAGTTACATGTCTTCATCGTCCGCCCAGGAGAGCGGCGTAGGATTGGTCGTGTCTCCGTCCGACAGACTGCCGCCGGTAGGGTCAGCCGACGCGGTTTTCCTGGACGCGCGAGTCTGCGAATTGCGCTGTTTACGAGATTCCGTGTCAGGACTAATCTTTTTCGAAGGGGGCGAAATTTCCCGGCCGCCGGTACCCTTTCCTAGCATACCCTTAAGTTTCCGACTTTGTTCTCGCACACGTTTTTCTCGTTGCGTGGCAAAGTCAGTATCCTGCAACTTGGTCTTTACGTTCCGTACGGAGGCAACAGAGTGCTGTTCTACATCCATAACCAAGTTCTCCGCGTGAGGCGGAGAAAGGTGCAAGGTATCCGCTGGAGCAGTAATGTTACTGGGGGATGGGTTGGAGTCCGCGACCTTGTCAGGAGTGGCAGTAAGTGCACAATCCCCAGCAGGGATGTCCGACACAACAGGCACTGAAGTAGCAACATCACATGGGGAGGACGTTTGACACTGTAGAACCGTTGAGGCAGGCGCGGTGTCGCAAACGGCGACAGTAATAGCACCTGATTCCGGAATGCTCTGAACACGTTCATTAACAAGTGAAGTCGCGGAAGTCGTCTCCTGCAACGGAGCAGAACGGTTGGTCGGACGACATTCAGTGCTAACGTCAGGGACATTGTCAACAACAGGCGTATGTGGAACAACAGTTACACTAGGAAGAATAGACACACCCGCAACAACCGGTTCACGAGCTAAAGAGTCAGCCGGTGGCGGAGAACCTCTAAGAAGGGCACCTGCGTAACTACCTGAGTTTTCTAGGGGCAACTGCACAGGGCGCCGACGGGGACAAGAATTCCGCATATGTTCAGTAGAATGACAGAGAGAACACGTTGGAGGTTGGCCGGTGTAGGAGACGAAAGCCCTATGGCCGCCTATGATAACGAAGGACGGAATGTGTTTCTTTAAGTCCATCCGCACAGTACGGACGCCATTATCACATTGATAAACATACGCGGACGACCAATAATCTTTAGTGACAGCAAAGATAGTCCCATATAAACTTAATGCACGGCGAATTTCATCCAAGGGCACTTCAAAAGGCAGATGGAAAACCTTCACATTTCGTACACCATAACCGGCATGTAGAACCTGCACGTCACTAATAGTCCCATCAGCATGTTTAAACTTCCGAACCCCGCCATTGACGGCCACCAAACGCTCACATAGTTCACTATCAAGGAGTTTCAAGAACACGGAATTAACAATAAAATCTAAATGAACACCGTCAAGCAAAGCTGGGTCTATTTGCAATTCCGATCGGATCCAATGATGTATTTCAAAAGCCGTGGGACGCGGAAATTCGCGATCAAACAACAACTGAATAGTATTGGACCGGTTGTACGACACCATTTTCCACAATAAATCCTTGAAAAACTTACAAAAAGAGAAGAAACACGCTGAGTATAGACACCAGGCCGCTGCAAACCACGACGACCAACGATGTAAACACAGCTGCTAGCGGAGCTCGCGACGGGCACGTCCGCTCGCCGCAACCACTCGGCCACGACTGCCGTTAGCGCGGTATTCTCCGGACACATGCAACTGCTACCGTTTAAAGCACTGTGGTGTCAGAAAACGGCGTAGCTGCATTATTTTCTGTAGCGTCTCCACCGCTACCAGACGAATCGCTACAAATGTATTAAAATTTCCACCTGGACAGGGACTTGACACCTGGGCCCTTAGGTTAAAAGCCTAATGCTCTACCGACTGAGCTATCCGGGCTCACACGAGGCTGCAAAACCTCCCACGACGCACAACTATACATTGACTCATGTCCTTTACTGTTGTGCAATCGCTGTATGGGGCCGTTAACAAATAAAACGTCGCCTAAATGCTGTCTACAAACTTATCGCGCTAAGCTCGTAACACACTATCGAAGACTGCTGGCACATGATGCAACAACAAATTGCACCAGTTGTTACGTCTCATACGTTGGAGCAGAGAATTTACGTGTTTTGTCGACACTCACTGGGCAATTGGAAAATTCACAAGCATTTCGAATGCAATGTTTCCCACGCTTTCGCTCATTTCACGGTTCCGTTGAAGACGTTCTTCACCACCTGACACAGAAAAAGGAATGCAGTCGGTAGGATATTTTTAATTCTTTTGCTTCTAGGGGAGTTAGTTGTCTAGTGAGTTCCTCTTATGGCATGCACTAGACAACCAGAACAGCTACAGGAGAGAGTCATTTTTGTTGTCAGCGGTAGTTGCATTATCACAAACGCAGAGTAATTCCATTGGCGTCGCATCAAAACGAATCCCTGCCGAAACCCGGGATCGAACCAGGGACCTTTAGATCTTCAGTCTAACGCTCTCCCAACTGAGCTATTTCGGCTGACGTTGAAGGTTCTCATTTGCATGTGTTCATTAACCTCTGCCTCGTTGCCAATTTCACAGTCACCTTCGTCTGATAAGACACAGGGGCGCTGAAAGGCGAGCAGCCGATGCAGTGAAGTTACACACACATTTCTTCTTCTTCCGTCATCGTAACAAGCAAACATGTCGACTCGATTCGTGTAATATTGACTTCGCTGACGCTAGAAAACCCGTGTCATATCGATGCCAGGGGCAACTCGTGTGCGGAGAACGAGACACAAGAAGGAGTGAGTCTCTCCACCGTATGGGAGGCAGTATCTAGCAGATACACACGGTAAAACATTCGACTTGCGTTAGCTCACACGTCATCGTCTGCAAGCTAAAATGGACACATCTGCACTGCCCAGTGAGGCGACACTTGTACTAACACCTGGTGGACGCCTGTGAGACGCGGAGATGAGCTGCGGCTTCTGGGCGCGACTGTAGCGCTGCGCCCTGGATCAAATAGCACTGCACATTGCTGGTGACCCACGTGTTTAGTAGTGACGCAACTGCTAGGATGCAGCTGAACGTCCGCCATTTGAGAGCGAGAAAATTTTCGCAGTCGGCAGGACTCGAACCTACGCTCCCAGAGCGAATCTGATTTCAAGTCAGACGCCTTAACCACTCGGCCACGACTGCCGGTGGCGGAAGCGACTCCCGACAACTGAAACCGCCATCTTTAGAAGCAATCTGGTGGCAGAAAACGGCGTGGCCTCACTCTTTCCTGTACGGTTTCCATTAGCCGTTACGAAAGTGTATTAATTTTCGCCCAGTCAGGGACTTGAACACAGGTGTATTAATTTTCGCCCAGACAGGGACTTGAACCCAGGACCCTTTGGTTGAAAACCTAACGCTCTACCGACTCAGCTATGCGGACCCACGCAAGAGCATTATCGTACAGCTGCGTGGTGTGCGAGTGATTCGCATGTCGTAATTACTGGCTTACGGCTCCAATGGCGACTTCACCGACTTCCCACTGACGCACCGCTGACGCTAGTTTTCTGTCGTCTTAAAACGATGGACATACCTCCAAGCAGCTGCGAGATCTTAAGAAAAGAAACGCTGCACCACTGCTTTTGCCGCACTCGAGTGATTGAAATTGCGATTCTTAAAAAGAAAATGAGATGTTCGCTCTGTCCATCACTTTCGAGCACATCTGTGTACTCACGATCTCAGCGACGGCTTTCTGCAGTCCCAGCGTCAGTGTCAGTGTGAGGTGAACCGATAGCCAGAGTAAGCAGCGGTCGTCGCGAAAACTCAGTATTCTTAAAACGGAAATTTTCGTCTTGTTGAGAATGGCGTCACTGGTTTGCACCCGCATTCGCCCACACATGTCACATGTGTGCGAAAATGTTTGCTCCTCTTTACGCAAAATCGCACGCAGCCGGTAGGATTCGAACCTACGCTCCCAGAGGGAATCTGATTTCGAGTCAGACGCCTTAACCACTCGGCCACGACTGCCGTTAGCGCGGTGTTCTCCGGACACATGCAACTGCTACCGTTTAAAGCACTGTGGTGTCAGAAAACGGCGTAGCTGCATTATTTTCTGTAGCGTCTCCACCGCTACCAGACGAATCGCTACCAAAGTATTAAAATTTCCGCCTGGACAGGGACTTGAAACCTGGGCCCTTAGGTTAAAAGCCTAATGCTCAACCGACTGAGCTATCCGGGCTCACACGAGGCTGCAAAACCTCCCACGACGCACAACTATACATTGACTCATGTCCTTTACTGTTGTGCAATCGCTGTATGGGGCCGTTAACAAATAAAACGTCGCCTAAATGCTGTCTACAAACTTACCGCGCTAAGCTCGTAACACACTATCGAAGACTGCTGGCACATGATGCAACAACAAATTGCACCAGTTGTTACGTCTCATACGTTGGAGCAGAGAATTTACGTGTTTTGTTGACACTCACTGGGCAATTGGAAAATTCACAAGCATTTCGAATGCAATGTTTCCCACGCTTTCGCTCATTTCACGGTTCCGTTGAAGACGTTCTTCACCACCTGACACAGAAAAAGGAATGCAGTCGGTAGGATATTTTTAATTCTTTTGCTTCTAGGGTAGTTAGTTGTCTAGTGAGTTCCTCTTATGGCATGCACTAGACAACCAGAACAGCTACAGGAGAGAGTCATTTTTGTTGTCAGCGGTAGTTGCATTATCACAAACGCAGAGTAATTCCATTGGCGTCGCATCAAAACGAATCCCTGCCGAAACCCGGGATCGAACCAGGGACCTTTAGATCTTCAGTCTAACGCTCTCCCAACTGAGCTATTTCGGCTGACGTTGAAGGTTCTCATTTGCATGTGTTTATTAACCTCTGCCTCGTTGCCAATTTCACAGTCACCTTCGTCTGATAAGACACAGGGGCGCTGAAAGGCGAGCAGCCGATGCAGTGAAGTTACACACACATTTCTTCTTCTTCCGTCATCGTAACAAGCAAACATGTCGACTCGATTCGTGTAATATTGACTTCGCTGACGCTAGAAAACCCGTGTCATATCGATGCCAGGGGCAACTCGTGTGCGGAGAACGAGACACAAGAAGGAGTGAGTCTCTCCACCGTATGGGAGGCAGTATCTAGCAGATACACACGGTAAAACATTCGACTTGCGTTAGCTCACACGTCATCGTCTGCAAGCTAAAATGGACACATCTGCACTGCCCAGTGAGGCGACACTTGTACTAACACCTGGTGGACGCCTGTGAGACGCGGGGATGAGCTGCGGCTTCTGGGCGCGACTGTAGCGCTGCGCCCTGGATCAAATAGCACTGCACATTGCTGGTGACCCACGTGTTTAGTAGTGACGCAACTGCTAGGATGCAGCTAAACGTCCGCCATTTGAGAGCGAGAAAATTTTCGCAGTCGGCAGGACTCGAACCTACGCTCCCAGAGGGAATCTGATTTCAAGTCAGACGCCTTAACCACTCGGCCACGACTGCCGGTGGCGGAAGCGACTCCCGACAACTGTAACCGCCATCTTTAGAAGCAATCTGGTGGCAGAAAACGGCGTGGCCTCACTCTTTCCTGTACGGTTTCCATTAGCCGTTACGAAAGTGTATTAATTTTCGCCCAGTCAGGGACTTGAACACAGGTGTATTAATTTTCGCCCAGACAGGGACTTGAACCCAGGACCCTTTGGTTGAAAACCTAACGCTCTACCGACTCAGCTATGCGGACCCACGCAAGAGCATTATCGTACAGCTGCGTGGTGTGCGAGTGATTCGCATGTCATAATTACTGGCTTACGGCTCCAATGGCGACTTCACCGACTTCCCACTGATGCACCGCTGACGCTACTTTTCTGTCGTCTTAAAACGATGGACATACCTCCAAGCAGCTGCGAGATCTTAAGAAAAGAAACGCTGCACCACTGCTTTTGCCGCACTCGAGTGATTGAAATTGCGATTCTTAAAAAGAAAATGAGATGTTCGCTCTGTCCATCACTTTCGAGCACATCTGTGTACTCACGATCTCAGCGACGGCTTTCTGCAGTCCCAGCGTCAGTGTCAGTGTGAGGTGAACCGATAGCCAGAGTAAGCAGCGGTCGTCGCGAAAACTCAGTATTCTTAAAACGGAAATTTTCGTCTTGTTGAGAATGGCGTCACTGGTTTGCACCCGCATTCGCCCACACATGTCACATGTGTGCGAAAATGTTTGCTCCTCTTTACGCAAAATCGCACGCAGCCGGTAGGATTCGAACCTACGCTCCCAGAGGGAATCTGATTTCGAGTCAGACGCCTTAACCACTCGGCCACGACTGCCGTTAGCGCGGTGTTCTCCGGACACATGCAACTGCTACCGTTTAAAGCACTGTGGTGTCAGAAAACGGCGTAGCTGCATTATTTTCTGTAGCGTCTCCACCGCTACCAGACGAATCGCTACCAAAGTATTAAAATTTCCGCCTGGACAGGGACTTGAAACCTGGGCCCTTAGGTTAAAAGCCTAATGCTCAACCAATTGAGCTATCCGGGCTCACACGAGGCTGCAAAACCTCCCACGACGCACAACTATACATTGACTCATGTCCTTTACTGTTGTGCAATCGCTGTATGGGGCCGTTAACAAATAAAACGTCGCCTAAATGCTGTCTACAAACTTACCGCGCTAAGCTCGTAACACACTATCGAAGACTGCTGGCACATGATGCAACAACAAATTGCACCAGTTGTTACGTCTCATACGTTGGAGCAGAGAATTTACGTGTTTTGTTGACACTCACTGGGCAATTGGAAAATTCACAAGCATTTCGAATGCAATGTTTCCCACGCTTTCGCTCATTTCACGGTTCCGTTGAAGACGTTCTTCACCACCTGACACAGAAAAAGGAATGCAGTCGGTAGGATATTTTTAATTCTTTTGCTTCTAGGGTAGTTAGTTGTCTAGTGAGTTCCTCTTATGGCATGCACTAGACAACCAGAACAGCTACAGGAGAGAGTCATTTTTGTTGTCAGCGGTAGTTGCATTATCACAAACGCAGAGTAATTCCATTGGCGTCGCATCAAAACGAATCCCTGCCGAAACCCGGGATCGAACCAGGGACCTTTAGATCTTCAGTCTAACGCTCTCCCAACTGAGCTATTTCGGCTGACGTTGAAGGTTCTCATTTGCATGTGTTTATTAACCTCTGCCTCGTTGCCAATTTCACAGTCACCTTCGTCTGATAAGACACAGGGGCGCTGAAAGGCGAGCAGCCGATGCAGTGAAGTTACACACACATTTCTTCTTCTTCCGTCATCGTAACAAGCAAACATGTCGACTCGATTCGTGTAATATTGACTTCGCTGACGCTAGAAAACCCGTGCTATATCGATGCCAGGGGCAACTCGTGTGCGGAGAACGAGACACAAGAAGGAGTGAGTCTCTCCACCGTATGAGTGGCAGTATCTAGCAGATACACACGGTAAAACATTCGACTTGCGTTAGCTCACACGTCATCGTCTGCAAGCTAAAATGGACACATCTGCACTGCCCAGTGAGGCGACACTTGTACTAACACCTGGTGGACGCCTGTGAGACGCGGAGATGAGCTGCGGCTTCTGGGGGCGACTGTAGCGCTGCGCCCTGGATCAAATAGCACTGCACATTGCTGGTGACCCACGTGTTTAGTAGTGACGCAACTGCTAGGATGCAGCTGAACGTACGCCATTTGAGAGCGAGAAAATTTTCGCAGTAGGCAGGACTCGAACCTACGCTCCCAGAGGGAATCTGATTTCAAATCAGACGCCTTAACCACTCGGCCACGACTGCCGGTGGCGGAAGCGACTCCCGACAACTGAAACCGCCATCTTTAGAAGCAATCTGGTGGCAGAAAACGGCGTGGCCTCACTCTTTCCTGTACAGTTTCCATTAGCCGTTACGAAAGTGTATTAATTTTCGCCCAGACAGGGACTTGAACACAGGTGTATTAATTTTCGCCCAGACAGGGACTTGAACCCAGGACCCTTTGGTTGAAAACCTAACGCTCTACCGACTCAGCTATGCGGACCCACGCACGAGCATTTTCGTACAGCTGCGTGGTGTGCGAGTGATTCGCATGTCGTAATTACTGGCTTACGGCTCCAATGGCGACTTCACCGACTTCCCACTGACGCACCGCTGACGCTAGTTTTCTGTCGTCTTAAAACGATGGACATACCTCCAAGCAGCTGCGAGATCTTAAGAAAAGAAACGCTGCACCACTGCTTTTGCCGCACTCGAGTGATTGAAATTGCGATTCTTAAAAAGAAAATGAGATGTTCGCTGTGTCCATCACTTTCGAGCACATCTGTGTACTCACGATCTCAGCGACGGCTTTCTGCAGTCCCAGCGTCAGTGTCAGTGTGAGGTGAACCGATAGCCAGAGTAAGCAGCGGTCGTCGCGAAAACTCAGTATTCTTAAAACGGAAATTTTCGTCTTGTTGAGAATGGCGTCACTGGTTTGCACCCGCATTCGCCCACACATGTCACATGTGTGCGAAAATGTTTGCTCCTCTTTACGCAAAATCGCACGCAGCCGGTAGGATTCGAACCTACGCTCCCAGAGGGAATCTGATTTCGAGTCAGACGCCTTAACCACTCGGCCACGACTGCCGTTAGCGCGGTGTTCTCCGGACACATGCAACTGCTACCGTTTAAAGCACTGTGGTGTCAGAAAACGGCGTAGCTGCATTATTTTCTGTAGCGTCTCCACCGCTACCAGACGAATCGCTACCAAAGTATTAAAATTTCCGCCTGGACAGGGACTTGAAACCTGGGCCCTTAGGTTAAAAGCCTAATGCTCTACCGACTGAGCTATCCGGGCTCACATGAGGCTGCAAAACCTCCCACGACGCACAACTATACATTGACTCATGTCCTTTACTGTTGTGCAATCGCTGTATGGGGCCGTTAACAAATAAAACGTCGCCTAAATGCTGTCTACAAACTTATCGCGCTAAGCTCGTAACACACTATCGAAGACTGCTGGCACATGATGCAACAACAAATTGCACCAGTTGTTACGTCTCATACGTTGGAGCAGAGAATTTACGTGTTTTGTCGACACTCAGTGGGCAATTGGAAAATTCACAAGCATTTCGAATGCAATGTTTCCCACGCTTTCGCTCATTTCACGGTTCCGTTGAAGACGTTCTTCACCACCTGACACAGAAAAAGGAATGCAGTCGGTAGGATATTTTTAATTCTTTTGCTTCTAGGGGAGTTAGTTGTCTAGTGAGTTCCTCTTATGGCATGCACTAGACAACCAGAACAGCTACAGGAGAGAGTCATTTTTGTTGTCAGCGGTAGTTGCATTATCACAAACGCAGAGTAATTCCATTGGCGTCGCATCAAAACGAATCCCTGCCGAAACCCGGGATCGAACCAGGGACCTTTACACCTTCAGTCTAACGCTCTCCCAACTGAGCTATTTCGGCTGACGTTGAAGGTTGTCATTTGCATGTGTTCATTAAACTCTGTCTCGTTGCCAATTTCACAGTCACCTTCGTCTGATAAGACACAGGGGCGCTGAAAGGCGAGCAGCCGATGCAGTGAAGTTACACACACATTTCTTCTTCTTCCGTCATCGTAACAAGCAAACATGTCGACTCGATTCGTGTAATATTGACTTCGCTGACGCTAGAAAACCCGTGCTATATCGATGCCAGGGGCAACTCGTGTGCGGAGAACGAGACACAAGAAGGAGTGAGTCTCTCCACCGTATGAGTGGCAGTATCTAGCAGATACACACGGTAAAACATTCGACTTGCGTTAGCTCACACGTCATCGTCTGCAAGCTAAAATGGACACATCTGCACTGCCCAGTGAGGCGACACTTGTACTAACACCTGGTGGACGCCTGTGAGACGCGGAGATGAGCTGCGGCTTCTGGGGGCGACTGTAGCGCTGCGCCCTGGATCAAATAGCACTGCACATTGCTGGTGACCCACGTGTTTAGTAGTGACGCAACTGCTAGGATGCAGCTGAACGTACGCCATTTGAGAGCGAGAAAATTTTCGCAGTAGGCAGGACTCGAACCTACGCTCCCAGAGGGAATCTGATTTCAAATCAGACGCCTTAACCACTCGGCCACGACTGCCGGTGGCGGAAGCGACTCCCGACAACTGAAACCGCCATCTTTAGAAGCAATCTGGTGGCAGAAAACGGCGTGGCCTCACTCTTTCCTGTACAGTTTCCATTAGCCGTTACGAAAGTGTATTAATTTTCGCCCAGACAGGGACTTGAACACAGGTGTATTAATTTTCGCCCAGACAGGGACTTGAACCCAGGACCCTTTGGTTGAAAACCTAACGCTCTACCGACTCAGCTATGCGGACCCACGCACGAGCATTTTCGTACAGCTGCGTGGTGTGCGAGTGATTCGCATGTCGTAATTACTGGCTTACGGCTCCAATGGCGACTTCACCGACTTCCCACTGACGCACCGCTGACGCTAGTTTTCTGTCGTCTTAAAACGATGGACATACCTCCAAGCAGCTGCGAGATCTTAAGAAAAGAAACGCTGCACCACTGCTTTTGCCGCACTCGAGTGATTGAAATTGCGATTCTTAAAAAGAAAATGAGATGTTCGCTGTGTCCATCACTTTCGAGCACATCTGTGTACTCACGATCTCAGCGACGGCTTTCTGCAGTCCCAGCGTCAGTGTCAGTGTGAGGTGAACCGATAGCCAGAGTAAGCAGCGGTCGTCGCGAAAACTCAGTATTCTTAAAACGGAAATTTTCGTCTTGTTGAGAATGGCGTCACTGGTTTGCACCCGCATTCGCCCACACATGTCACATGTGTGCGAAAATGTTTGCTCCTCTTTACGCAAAATCGCACGCAGCCGGTAGGATTCGAACCTACGCTCCCAGAGGGAATCTGATTTCGAGTCAGACGCCTTAACCACTCGGCCACGACTGCCGTTAGCGCGGTGTTCTCCGGACACATGCAACTGCTACCGTTTAAAGCACTGTGGTGTCAGAAAACGGCGTAGCTGCATTATTTTCTGTAGCGTCTCCACCGCTACCAGACGAATCGCTACCAAAGTATTAAAATTTCCGCCTGGACAGGGACTTGAAACCTGGGCCCTTAGGTTAAAAGCCTAATGCTCTACCGACTGAGCTATCCGGGCTCACATGAGGCTGCAAAACCTCCCACGACGCACAACTATACATTGACTCATGTCCTTTACTGTTGTGCAATCGCTGTATGGGGCCGTTAACAAATAAAACGTCGCCTAAATGCTGTCTACAAACTTATCGCGCTAAGCTCGTAACACACTATCGAAGACTGCTGGCACATGATGCAACAACAAATTGCACCAGTTGTTACGTCTCATACGTTGGAGCAGAGAATTTACGTGTTTTGTCGACACTCAGTGGGCAATTGGAAAATTCACAAGCATTTCGAATGCAATGTTTCCCACGCTTTCGCTCATTTCACGGTTCCGTTGAAGACGTTCTTCACCACCTGACACAGAAAAAGGAATGCAGTCGGTAGGATATTTTTAATTCTTTTGCTTCTAGGGGAGTTAGTTGTCTAGTGAGTTCCTCTTATGGCATGCACTAGACAACCAGAACAGCTACAGGAGAGAGTCATTTTTGTTGTCAGCGGTAGTTGCATTATCACAAACGCAGAGTAATTCCATTGGCGTCGCATCAAAACGAATCCCTGCCGAAACCCGGGATCGAACCAGGGACCTTTACACCTTCAGTCTAACGCTCTCCCAACTGAGCTATTTCGGCTGACGTTGAAGGTTGTCATTTGCATGTGTTCATTAAACTCTGTCTCGTTGCCAATTTCACAGTCACCTTCGTCTGATAAGACACAGGGGCGCTGAAAGGCGAGCAGCCGATGCAGTGAAGTTACACACACATTTCTTCTTCTTCCGTCATCGTAACAAGCAAACATGTCGACTCGATTCGTGTAATATTGACTTCGCTGACGCTAGAAAACCCGTGCTATATCGATGCCAGGGGCAACTCGTGTGCGGAGA
>NW_025726210.1:0-111756 GCF_021461395.2 Schistocerca americana | reverse complement strand
GCGAGGGTGAAATGTGAAATGTTTTTGTTTGGTTTTTGTTTTGTTTTTTTGCCGCCCACTATTCCCTTTGCTGTACGCCGAGTTTGACAATGGTGCGACGTAACTGCAGCGTGGAGGTGTGTGAGTGACGTTGAAATGAACGTGCCATTAAGACGCATTGTTGTTGTATTGTACTGTACGTGTACGGCGACACGCACGATGATGTACCATTCGACTCTGATGTTTGATAGCCGTGTCTGACTGATTGCGTACGACGCACGCACACCGATGTCGTCATTCAAGATGCACGCTAGACGACGACGGCGGCGGCGGCGGTGGTCGTTTGTTTGGCGAATGTCTGTACACGTGTTTGTCTGTGTCCATCCGGTATGTATTTGTTTGTTTGAAAGTGTTTTGTGTGTCGGTGACGTGGTCCGATCCGTCGCCCCCTGAGTAACTGTCGATCGGCGCGATAGACCGGCGTCACGCAACTGAACCGAAGTCTTGGGCACACCCGTCATACTGTTGTACACCGTCGCGCTGAGAACGGTAACGAAAGGTTGACGTTGATCGGTCGAATGTCTGGGCAGAACGTGAGGAATGAGGCAAGAGTGCAAGGAGGGGGGGCAAAAGAGAGAGGAAGGGAAAAAGGGGAGAAACGCATTCGTAGAGCAACGGAACGTTCCCGTGTCGGAGGCGTATTGGAGCCGCACTGAAATGCGTTTAACGGCGGCGCGGCTGCAAGTGTCTGCCGTGGTGAACGTTACCTTTGACGGCTGCATTGGGCTTTGCCTTTGCTTTCGCTTTCGCTTTCGCGTTCGCTTTCGCTTTCCCGGATGTACGTAACGTTTGTTGATATGGTTCTGAGGAAGAGTGTATGACAGTGCCGTGCCGTCCATGTTCGTGTGCCCTCCCATTGTGTGTATGCTATTGTCTGTGTACTTGAATGATGTATGTAGGTGTTAGTGGACATGTTTTACCAGTGGGGGGAAATGGATCGTCGATAGTTGCCGTCACTCTGTCACGGTCGAGATGACGCACCCTCCGTACAGAAAGGTGTCGAGAAAGTGAGTGTGTGTGTGCGTCCGTGAATTGGCAGCGTTTGGAGGTGGGCGTGCCCTGCATGTGGCCCGGAAAAGGCTGTTCGTTAGGCGGTAGTGTTGTGTGGACAGGGGAGGGGCATGCGTAACGCTGCTGGCATGGCATTTCGGGAGATGGGAGGGGGCAAACGAGGAAACGAGGAGCGGCGGCCAAAGACGGGACGGGGAGGGGCGCGGTGTGGGTGGCTTGCGCCTGTGCTCGGCGTTGTGGTTTGTGCAAAAGAGGAGGAGAAAAACAATGTGAGTTGCCAGGGAGGGGAGCGGTGTTGTGTTGTGGTTGTCGTGGTGTAGCCGCAGACGCGGCTGTCAGTGAACGTGGCGAGACGGACGGATGCGCGGAGGGGCGGGGGGCGGCGCATTTCGCCGGTGCCGTGCCGTGCCGTGCCTGAAAGCCGCGTGGTCGCTGTGTTGTTGGTGGCGTGGGGGCGAGGAGAGTACCGTACGGGTGTGCTTGTGCGCCGGAAATGGCACACTGCGCCCGCCCGTCTTGGAGGCTGATGGCTGTGGTGTGGAAATGGGGCGCGGTGATGTTGAAGCACAGAAAAGAAACCAAGAAAACGGAAGGCGTGATGCGGCGGTGGTGGTGAGAGCGGGAAAAACAAAACAAAAGAAAAAAAAACAACAAAAAAAAAAGAAGGAAAAACAACAAGAAACAAAAAAGAAAACAAAAAGTCTATCAATATTAAAATGTAAATGGAAATGGACCCAGGTATAACCTCCCTGCACAAATAGCAGAGAGTCCGATGATAATAAAAATGTGCCAGAATGTTAACGTCCCTACAAAACAAACCCAACGATAATATTAATGAAAGAGTGAACCGTATGTAACATTGCAACAGACATAATGAAACCTGATAAATTGTATAAGGGCAGCAGCCGTTGACCTTTGGCCCTGTATTCAGAATAAAAAGAGCCAAAGATCGTTACCCCAATGAAAAAGACACTGAAACACGTATGTAACATAGTAGCGATGGCGAGACATTGTAGCATCTGTGACCAGAGAGTTTGCGCTGGACTGCGCGAGTGTTGCGAGCGGTTCTCAGTCAGTCAGTCAGTCTGTGTAGTTGAGGGCTGTACTCTGTCAGTAGTCGTCGCGTGCAGTACGCTAATAGTCGTCATGCAGAGCGGTCGGTCAGTAGTAGCAGCCGAGTGCGGTTGTGTGATGTAGGCGGTCGGCAACACTGGTCAAGATGGTGAATAAGGTATACTGTTAATTGATATAATCGTTAGATAATGAGAAATTGTATTTATTGTAATTATTCTCCAACAAGTTCCCCAATAATAATTTTTATTTCAAAAGCATTTTTCAAACATTTAATCTTTTATTGAACTAAAGAGTTCGTTCCACTTCTTTGAAGAAAAATGTCACTAAAATCACAAAGAAAGAGAATATTATTATTTGCAATGCAGTTCCTCCAAGCGCTGCGCAACAACCAGAGCAGAAATGTGACATCCATTTATTCGGAGGTAAGACTTTTAATTCTGATTGTTTTGCACAGGGCCAAAGACCGATATTTCGGTTTAATTGAAGTTTCTTGTCACTGAACGGACTTTTGTAAATGTTGTGTGAAGACTTTATATTTGAGTCAGATTGCGAATTGCACATTTTTGTTGCCATTTTCAATACCTCTCATTGTGGGCGAGGTTACAATTAGCGCAATGTCCATTAGCATCCGTAAATAACATTGTCCATTATTTTAAATATTGCTGGGAGGTTACAACACACACACACACAAAACAAAAAACAAAAAAAAACAAAAAATTGCATTTATATCCGCTCCTCAATTGTAGATACCCCTTACACAGCTGTGTGCAATGAATGAGTGCTGGCTGGTAATTAATTGCACTCCTTGGAGGGAAATGCCATAGGAAGTAGTCTTTAAAAAGTGAATGTTTTTCGTTAAGAGACAAAAGTTACTTTAGAAAAAAAGTAATAGTGGGGCTTTTGTTGTTGAACAAAATAAGTACAATGAACATACGTTATCAGATTTGCGCAATGCAGCGTCACACCACCTTTTGATTATAACACAATATACTATACATCGTCCCGAACCGTGACCAGAGTCGCGAGACGAGCAGAGCACGCCGCCGACGCCCGCTCAGTACAACCGTCCACCCGCTACTACTGTCGACCGACTACTACCTCTCCCGACTCGCGCTACAATATATATAACAACTGTTCCTGGCGACCCGGTGCGTGCAACTACTGTCGTCTGGCGCGGTCCAAGCGCCGACTAGCAGCGATAAAGAACTCTCTGGTCAGACAGAGATGCTGTCATGCCTCGCCATCGCTCTGGTAATGAATACATACGTGGTGCAGCGTGCGTACCACCGGAACACGCAGTGGCGGAGCCAAAGACTGTGTTGTCGAGGTCGAGTGCGAGTGGGAAGAGAGGCAGCGTCGGCACGGAGATGCAAGCGAGCGCGAGACGCACGGGGGCTGCGGCGTGGCGCGTTTGCGGTCGGCGCCTTTGGTGGCAACGGCCGGGACAAGCAGCGGTGTATGGTGTGGTGCGGGGCGGACAGGGGCGGCGGTGGACGGGGAGGAGGCGGCGCGACGACGGCATGGGGGCGAAAACGGGACGGGGGACGGCGGATGTTGAGAGGCGTCACGCGCGGACAGGACACAGACACAGAGACACACAGATTGGAAAGGGAGGGTGCGCGGTAGTAGTTGGGAATGTGCGTACCGTGCGGGATGGGAGTGGGCGAGGAACACGGTCGTGGCCCCTGTTTTGGGTGCGTGTGATGACGTCGGTGTGTTGTGGGAAGGGAAGGTGCTGTGGCGGCGGCGCGTAATGGGCGTAGGCCGAAAAGAGAAAGGAACGTGGGCAGTGTGTTGGCAAGCGTCGGTTCGACTGCGACGTTGATGGGCAGGGCAGGGCAAGGTTAATGGTGGTAGGAGTAGGCGTGTGGGCGCAAAAAATCTGCCGCTGCAGGCGGTGCCGTAACCGCCATGGCGGGAAGGAGAGAGGGCCAAAGAAAGAAAGAAAGAAAGAAGAAAACAAAAAAAAAAAAAGGAGGGGGGGGGGGGCGAAAGTGGAGAGGCGGTGGTGTGAGAAGGGCGGGGGCGGAAGGAAGGCAGGAAGGACAAGAGGCGAGGCGACGGCTTGCTTTGTGTATCGGTCGGTCTCTGGCTATGCTTCGTTTTCTGCAGCAGGGTCGGTGCGCGGCGTGGCTCGCGGCAGTGGGAACGCCTGGTGGCTGGACGGCCAGCAATGCGGTTGGATGGGCGGCCACAGCACCGCACCTGTGCCCGAGGAGGAGACGCTGGCGGCGGGCCCTGAGGTGAGGCCGGCTCGGCTGGGGCTGTGGATGTGTAGGTGTGCGCCGCTGCTGCAACAACGAGTAAAACGCGAGAAGAAGGGATGGCGGTAGAGAGGAAAAAAAGAAAAAGGTCGTGTTGTGTTGATGCGCAGGCAGACGCGTACAGAGGGACGAGCCCGGTCTGCAGCAGGGTGTGGCCGTGCCGAGTGCAGAGCAGCGGCGGCTCGGTTCGGTTCGGCCCGGCCCGGCGGGCCGCGCTGTTGTCGCGGACGTGAGCGCCCCCTGGCGGGTGGCCGGAGGCGGCGCGGCGTGTTGGACGTGTGGCTGGTGGCAGTGCACAATTTGCGAGTGGCTGGCGGTGTGGTGTGGCGGTTGGCGCGTCGGGCGGCGGAGAGGTATGTGTTGCGGGCGCCCTTTGCTGCGCTGCGTCGTTGCGTGTGCCGTACAGGGCGGGCGCTTGTCGACTGTGTGGGCGGTGTGGCGAATTGGCGTGAAACGGCTGCCGAGAGGTGTGTGGTAGCGAGCCGGTCGGTGGTGTCAGTGCGAAGGGGAATGTGCGTGCGTTTGGCGGTTTCGGTGTGCTTTTTGCGGCGTGAGAGTGGGAATTAGTGGGGCCGGCTGTTGTGTTGGTTCCTTGTGTCTTGTGTCGCGTAGCTTGATGGCAACGTGGAAGGACGCCGGTTTCGTTTCGAGCCTTGCGTGTGGTTGTCGACGTTGACTGGTTGGCGTGTGCCGATGCACGTGCATGTGTGGGTCGCGAGTGCGTTTTTGGCTGGCTGTGTGTGTGTGTGTGTGTGTGTGTGTGTGTGTGTGTTTTGGGGGGGAAGGGGGAGGCGGTGGTGAAAGTGCAGTCGTTGCCACGGGCGTCGTCGGGTGGGGCTGGGGCTGTGCGTCGTGGCGGAAAGGTGGTAGGTTGCGGGAAGCGAGCCCGTCGTTGACGGTGTCGCGTGAGTTGTGAATCGAGTGGGGCGCGGGGCGCGGGACAGGAGCAGCGTGCCGCTGCGTCGTGGTCGTCAGCAGAGGCTGTGCGTGTGCTTGTCCTTTTTGTGGGCGGTTCGTGCGAGGCGTTTTTGTTTTGTGTTGCCCTAGTTGTTAGTTTATTTTGTTTGTGTTTGTTATTTTGAGACGACGACTGGTTGGTGGCGTGCGCGCGAAGTGGCGGTGTGCGCTTCCCGTGTCGTTTGTGTTGTTTGGTTTTTTTGTTTTTGTGTGTTTTTTTTTTTTTTTTTTTTTTTTTTTTTTTTTGCACTGGGCCCCGGTGGGTGGGTGCGTGTGTGTCGATTGCCGGCTGGCGAAAGGTGCGCCATCGGCGGGGTGGGTCGCCGGCACAAGTAGAGGCGGCGGCGTTGTTGCTGTTGTTGTGTGGTGTTTGTTTTGTTCGGCTGTGTCGGCGAGCTGTGTTGCGGTGCGTGTGAATGGTGGTGCAAAAGTGCTGGCGTTGGGGCTGCGACTGCGACGGCGACGGCGGCGAGCCGCGGGCGCGCCATTGATAGTGATGTTGTGAACAGCGGCTGTGTACGGTAGTGGTGTTGTTGTAGCACGACGTGCATCCGGGCCGGCGCGGAAAGCGCAGTTGCGGGCGGTTGCCCTTCGGTGCCAGCCATGTCGCGTGAGCGGCGGGTTGCTCTGGTGTCGACACGTGGTGCTCTGGGTTGTTGTGTGGTGCCCTTTGGCCGGTGGGGGTGGTTCGCGTGTGTCTCGTTCGCGCTCGGTGTCTGGTCGTGGTCGTGCTGCTCCCCCGTCTGTCGGCGGTTTCCGACGTCGTCTGTACGTTTTTGTTCGTTTGCGGCGTGCCTGCCGACGTCGTCCCGTCGCGACCTTTCAACCGAAAGTGTGGCGCCCGAAGGTGAACGAACGTAACCCTGACCTCGGCGCTTTACGCTGAGCCGAGCGAACCGAACCGAACCTAACCTGTGGTGTGGCGAGGTGAGCTCAGCCTGTGAGCCCCTAACGTCTACGTAAGGTAAGCTGTCCGGCTCACGCCTCACGTTTTTGAACGCTTTTTTAACCTACGTTTGACGCTTCTTAACCTAGCACTGACCCCTTAACCTAACGTGTAACCTAACCTAACCTAACCTAACCTAACCTAACCTAACCTAACCTAACCTAACCTCTGACGCCTGACGTGTTTGAATGCTTAACCTAAGTTTGACGCTTAACCTAACCCAAGTCCCCTTAACCTAACCCACGTCCACCTAACCTAACCTAACCTAACGTAGACGTGTAAACGTAATGTGTAACGCGTAACGTGTAAGGTCGGCTGTCGTGTGTGCTTGACGGCAGATTGGGTTGGTCTGTAGATTCGGATTGCGGTTTGCCTCGGTCGAGGGGTTGGGTCGGAAGCGGCGAGGGGCGGCGGCGCCTGTTGCGCAGGCGGCGTCCGTTTGCGGCGGGCAATTGTTGAGAAACGGCTGTGAATGTTGGCGGGCGAGAGGAGGAGGACGGCGCGCGATGTGGCCCGACGGCTGCGGGCCGATCGGGAAACGGCGGGAGGGCGACGGAAGGCGATGGGGCGGCGGAGGCGCGTTTGCACGGCCGTCATCGCCGCACGCCTCGGCTTGTGTGGCTGTGGCGCCGGCCGCGCTGGCCGGGCTGCCGCGGCGACGGTGTGGGAGTTTTGCCGAAGGTTTGGCCATTGTGGCGGGTCGTCGGCTGGGGCTGTGGGGGCGGCATTTGGGCGGGGGCGGCGATTCTCGGCGGGCCGACCCAGGCTGTAGCGCGCGGTAGCTGCAGTTTGGCCGTGGTTTGCGGCGCTGCCGTGGCGACTGGTTGGCGACTGTGGTGTGGCTGTGTGTAGCCCCATCCTCGGTGGTTTGAAAGGCGCGGGCGGTTGTGGCGCAGGTTTGGGGCTGCTCCGCACAGGCTGTCGGACGTTGGGCGGTAGCAAGCGCGGGAGGCGCGGCGCGGCGGCGCGCAGAGTGGCGGCCGCTCTCTCGGCCGTCCGCGCCCGCCCGCGACACTGGCTGGGCCTTGTGATTCTCTGCTCTGCTGCTGTGCTGTGCTTGCGTGCCTGCCTGCCGTCCCGCTCGCTCTCGCTGTGTGTTACGCGCGTCGTCGAAATGGCAGATCAGGCGGCTACGAACGAGACTGCTGCGGCACCCGCCGCCACCGGCACTACGAAGAAGGCCAAGTCTGCGTCGTCTGCGAAGAAGCCGCGCGCCAAGCCTGCGCACCCGCGCACCTCTGAGATGGTGACGGCCGCCATCAAGAGTCTGAAGGAGCGCGGCGGGTCGTCGCTGCAGGCGATCAAGAAGTACATAGCCGCGCACTACAAGCTGGACGCGGAGAAGCTGGCGCCGTTTATCAAGAAGTACCTCAAGTCGGCCGTCGTGGCGGGCGAGCTGGTGCAGACGAAGGGGAAGGGCGCGTCCGGCTCGTTCAAGCTTGCCGGCGCCGGCGGCGGGGGGGCGGCCGAGGGCGGCAAGGCTCGTGCTGGCGGTGCCAAGAAGAAGCGCGCCGCTCCGGCCAGCAAGGAGAAGAAGGGCGCCCGTGCGGCCGGCGCAAAGAAGGCTGGTGGCGTGAAGGCGGCGACCGGTCGGAAGGCGGGCGCCGCCAAGAAGGCGTCTGCGGCGTCGGCCGCGCCCGCGGGTGCGAAGAAGGCGGCTGCGGCCAAGCCGGCCAAGGCCAAGTCGCCGTCGAAGGCGAAGAAGGCCGCCAAGGTTCCGACGAAGAAGCCGAAGGCGCCGCGCCCGAAGAAGGCGACGACGCCGTCTAAGGCGAAGGCTTCGCCCAAGAAGAAGAAGTAGAGTAGAGGAGAAAGAGATGGGAGAAAGGAAGGGTTTGGCGCTTGACTCCGTCGTCCCCACCCCCCGTCGTCGTCTAGTGGCGCGCAAGAGACGCGCGGCCCAAAACGGCCCTTCTCAGGGCCATCAAAGCACGTCGGGGAAGGTTTTGATTGTCGTGTTGCGTTTGGTGTGGGTGTCTGTCTGGCGTTTCTGTATGCCCGTGGGGATGCTGTTTGCGTGCCGTGGTGGTTGGATTGCGGGGGTCGGTGGCGGGTGTGGGCGGCGGTAGCGGTAAGCGGTGTTGTTGTTGTTGTCGTGGTTGATTGTCGCCGTGTTTGTGGCGGCGGCCGACGGTTGGTTTTTCTGTCACGTTGTTTTGTTTGAATACGTTGGTTGGCTTGCCTGCGTTCGTTCGTCTCGGATGTCTGTCTTGTCGAGTCGTGTCTGGTCTTTGTTTTGTTTTGTTCCTTTGTGTGTGTGTGTGTGTGTGTGTTATGTTTTGCAACGGGGGGCACGTTGAGATGTGGAAGGAGTCGGCGGGGATTTCGGTGGCGCGTAGAGCGAGCGAGCGCGCGCGCCTGCCTGGCCGTTGGCCGTCGGAGTGGAGTGCGGGTTTTTTTTGTTTTCGAAACGAAAGCGGCGGCCGGCCAGCCACCCGTGCGGTGTGACGTCGGCCGTTGGGTATTGTGCGCTTTGAGCGCCGGGGAGGGATGATGTGTGATTGTTGCGCGCTGCTAGCAGGCAGGCAGAGTGAGCGGGTGTGGCGGACGGACGGGAAGTGGTGGTTTTTTTTTGTTTTTGGGTTGCGGGGCGAGAGGCAGGCGACCGACAAAGTTTGCTCGCGACGGAGAGATGTTAGTGGCCCTGAAAAGGGCCGTTTTTGTTTGTGCGGTGCGGTGCGGTGCGGTGCCGCGGCGCGGTTTAGGCGCGCTCGCCGCGGATGCGGCGCGCGAGCTGGATGTCCTTGGGCATGATGGTGACGCGCTTGGCGTGGATTGCGCACAGGTTGGTGTCTTCGAAGAGGCCGACGAGGTAGGCCTCGCTGGCCTCCTGCAGGGCCATGACTGCGGAGCTCTGGAAGCGCAGGTCGGTCTTGAAGTCCTGGGCGATCTCGCGCACTAGGCGCTGGAATGGCAGCTTGCGGATGAGCAGCTCTGTGCTCTTCTGGTAGCGCCTGATTTCTCGCAGGGCGACGGTGCCCGGCCTGTAGCGGTGGGGCTTCTTGACGCCTCCGGTGGCGGGCGCGCTCTTCCTCGCCGCCTTGGTGGCGAGCTGTTTGCGCGGCGCCTTTCCGCCGGTGGACTTGCGGGCCGTTTGCTTTGTGCGGGCCATGGCGGTAGCGGTAGCGGTAGCGGAGCGGCGTGCGTGGAGGTTAGGTGCGGCGCGGCGTCCGGTGCTGCCTTGACAACGGGCCCGCGCGCCTCCGTGCTGCGCTTATATGCCCTCGGTTGCGCGTGGTGGGGGGAGGGCGGGCCAGAGTCTATATAGGGGGGCGGCGGGCGCGCTGGGCGCAGACCGTAGCCGACTCGCCAGCCGCTGCAGCTGCTGTTTGTGCACGTTTTGCTTTGCCCGAGGAAGGAAGGATGACAGGCCGCGGCAAGGGAGGAAAGGGGCTCGGCAAGGGTGGCGCCAAGCGGCACCGCAAGGTGTTGCGCGACAACATCCAGGGCATCACGAAGCCCGCCATCCGCCGCCTGGCTCGCAGGGGCGGCGTGAAGCGCATCTCTGGTCTGATCTACGAGGAGACCCGCGGGGTGCTGAAGGTGTTCCTGGAGAACGTGATCCGCGACGCGGTGACGTACACTGAGCACGCCAAGCGCAAGACTGTGACGGCCATGGACGTGGTGTACGCCCTGAAGAGGCAGGGGCGCACCCTGTACGGTTTCGGCGGTTAGGCTGCGTCGCAGCGGGCGCTGGCCTTCCCGCGGCCGTGCTTGTGGGTGGGAGAGACTAGAAAACGGCCCTTTTCAGGGCCACCACACTGTTCGGAAGTTGAAAAGTGCGAAAGAGTCTGTGTTGTTGTTGCTGCGTGTGTGCGCTGTGTTGTTTGTTTGTTTCTTTCTTTCTTTCCGTTTGAGCGACGTGATGTGACTGGGAGGGGAGAAGGAAAGGAAACGTGTCATGTGGCTGGCTGTGTGTGGAGCTGCTTCGTTTGTGTGTTTGTTATTGTGTGTCTTTGTATCGATCGCGACGGAGATGGCGGGCTGTGTGTTGTTGTGCGAGAGGCGGTGATTATTTGCTTGCGTGGTTTGGCTCTGTGTGTTTGTTTGCGGCGGCGGCGTTGGGGTTTCCGAGGCAAGGCGTGTGGGCATAGGCGGCCGGATCAGCTGTTTCGTTCGTGTCGACGGCCGTTGCGCGCGGGAGTGGAGGGCGGTGTGTCGACACGCCTCCCTTTAACAATGGTCATTATTGCTGCCGTTGTCGGTTTGGAAGGCGACTGCGACCGTGCAAAATGTGTGTGTGTGTGTGTGTGTTTTGGGCCACACGGGCTGTGTGGACGACAAGATGGCGGACGTGCGCCGGCGGCGGCTGTGCTGTGACGGTGCAAAGTTAAAACAAAACAAGGTGCGGCGAGGACGACTGAAATTTTGCTTTGGACGTAGGTTTGTGTGGTGGCCCTGAAAAGGGCCGATTGTTGTGGGCCGAGCCGGCAAAGCGCGTTGCGTGCAGGGGAGCACGCGGCGGCTGCGATTGCCTGGCCTCCTTTAGGCCTTCTTCTCGGTCTTCTTTGGCAGCAGGACGGCCTGGATGTTGGGCAGGACACCACCCTGTGCGATGGTGACGCCCGACAGGAGCTTGTTGAGCTCCTCGTCGTTGCGGATGGCAAGCTGCAGGTGGCGCGGGATGATGCGCGTCTTCTTGTTGTCGCGGGCCGCGTTTCCGGCCAGCTCGAGCACCTCAGCCGCGAGGTACTCCATGACGGCGGCGAGGTAGACGGGCGCCCCGGCGCCGACGCGCTCTGCGTAGTTTCCCTTGCGCAGGAGGCGGTGGATTCTGCCGACCGGGAACTGGAGCCCAGCCCTGCTTGAGCGGGACTTTGACTTGCCCTTGACTTTGCCTCCCTTTCCGCGTCCGGACATGGCGATGGGCTAGCGACGGTGCACACGAAACGGAAACGAAAACGACCGGTGCGAGCGGCAGCGAGTCGAGCAGCGGAGTGCGTGCCGGCGCAGCCGGGGTGGGGGTGCTTTATGGGCTCGGGTGCGGCGGCCGGTTGCGCGCGCGCCCCATTGGTCGGCGGCCGCAACAGGGCGAGCTGGTAAAGGTGCGGCGGCGGCTGGCGGCGGGTGCCACTGTGTGGGGAGACGCTGACTAGAGCGGAGCGCTTGCTACTGGTGTTGCTGCTGCCGTACGTTGGTTCGAGATGCCGCCCAAGACTAGCGGGAAGGCCGCCAAGAAGGCTGGCAAGGCGCAGAAGAACATTTCGAAGGGCGACAAGAAGAAGAAGCGCAAGAGGAAGGAGAGCTATGCCATCTACATCTACAAGGTGCTGAAGCAGGTGCACCCTGACACGGGCATCTCGTCGAAGGCGATGAGCATCATGAACAGCTTCGTGAACGACATTTTCGAGCGCATTGCGGCCGAGGCTTCTCGCCTGGCGCACTACAACAAGCGCTCGACCATCACGTCCCGCGAGATCCAGACCGCTGTGCGGCTGTTGCTGCCTGGCGAGCTGGCCAAGCACGCCGTGAGCGAGGGCACGAAGGCGGTGACCAAGTACACGAGCTCCAAGTAAGGAGGTGGCTCTGGAATGGAAGGAAGGATGGAGAAGGCTCCTCCGTTGCGAGAGCGGCAAAACGGCCCTTTTCAGGGCCACCAACTTGCCTTTTGCGGGAAGGGCGGAATTGTTGTTGTTGTTTGTGTGTGTGGACGGCTGTGATGTATGTGTGCATTTTGATTGTGGGTGGGGGGGCGCGTCAAAGCGTGTTGCGCGGGGTACGGCCACGAGGTTGGTCGCCGTGGCGTGGAATGGTGGCACGCCTCGTTGGCGTGGTTTTTGACCCATTGGTGTTGTTGGGGTGTGTGTGTGTGTTACCCGTCTGCGAGGGGGGACAGTGCGATCGGCGACTTTTGTGTCACCGTAACGACGGCCGTTTGCGGGTTTGTTTTTTTGCACATCATACATGGCGAGGGTGAAATGTGAAATGTTTTTGTTTGGTTTTTGTTTTGTTTTTTTGCCGCCCACTATTCCCTTTGCTGTACGCCGAGTTTGACAATGGTGCGACGTAACTGCAGCGTGGAGGTGTGTGAGTGACGTTGAAATGAACGTGCCATTAAGACGCATTGTTGTTGTATTGTACTGTACGTGTACGGCGACACGCACGATGATGTACCATTCGACTCTGATGTTTGATAGCCGTGTCTGACTGATTGCGTACGACGCACGCACACCGATGTCGTCATTCAAGATGCACGCTAGACGACGACGGCGGCGGCGGCGGTGGTCGTTTGTTTGGCGAATGTCTGTACACGTGTTTGTCTGTGTCCATCCGGTATGTATTTGTTTGTTTGAAAGTGTTTTGTGTGTCGGTGACGTGGTCCGATCCGTCGCCCCCTGAGTAACTGTCGATCGGCGCGATAGACCGGCGTCACGCAACTGAACCGAAGTCTTGGGCACACCCGTCATACTGTTGTACACCGTCGCGCTGAGAACGGTAACGAAAGGTTGACGTTGATCGGTCGAATGTCTGGGCAGAACGTGAGGAATGAGGCAAGAGTGCAAGGAGGGGGGGCAAAAGAGAGAGGAAGGGAAAAAGGGGAGAAACGCATTCGTAGAGCAACGGAACGTTCCCGTGTCGGAGGCGTATTGGAGCCGCACTGAAATGCGTTTAACGGCGGCGCGGCTGCAAGTGTCTGCCGTGGTGAACGTTACCTTTGACGGCTGCATTGGGCTTTGCCTTTGCTTTCGCTTTCGCTTTCGCGTTCGCTTTCGCTTTCCCGGATGTACGTAACGTTTGTTGATATGGTTCTGAGGAAGAGTGTATGACAGTGCCGTGCCGTCCATGTTCGTGTGCCCTCCCATTGTGTGTATGCTATTGTCTGTGTACTTGAATGATGTATGTAGGTGTTAGTGGACATGTTTTACCAGTGGGGGGAAATGGATCGTCGATAGTTGCCGTCACTCTGTCACGGTCGAGATGACGCACCCTCCGTACAGAAAGGTGTCGAGAAAGTGAGTGTGTGTGTGCGTCCGTGAATTGGCAGCGTTTGGAGGTGGGCGTGCCCTGCATGTGGCCCGGAAAAGGCTGTTCGTTAGGCGGTAGTGTTGTGTGGACAGGGGAGGGGCATGCGTAACGCTGCTGGCATGGCATTTCGGGAGATGGGAGGGGGCAAACGAGGAAACGAGGAGCGGCGGCCAAAGACGGGACGGGGAGGGGCGCGGTGTGGGTGGCTTGCGCCTGTGCTCGGCGTTGTGGTTTGTGCAAAAGAGGAGGAGAAAAACAATGTGAGTTGCCAGGGAGGGGAGCGGTGTTGTGTTGTGGTTGTCGTGGTGTAGCCGCAGACGCGGCTGTCAGTGAACGTGGCGAGACGGACGGATGCGCGGAGGGGCGGGGGCGGCGCATTTCGCCGGTGCCGTGCCGTGCCGTGCCTGAAAGCCGCGTGGTCGCTGTGTTGTTGGTGGCGTGGGGGCGAGGAGAGTACCGTACGGGTGTGCTTGTGCGCCGGAAATGGCACACTGCGCCCGCCCGTCTTGGAGGCTGATGGCTGTGGTGTGGAAATGGGGCGCGGTGATGTTGAAGCACAGAAAAGAAACCAAGAAAACGGAAGGCGTGATGCGGCGGTGGTGGCGAGAGCGGGAAAAACAAAACAAAAGAAAAAAAACAACAAAAAAAAAGAAGGAAAAACAACAAGAAACAAAAAAGAAAACAAAAAGTCTATCAATATTAAAATGTAAATGGAAATGGACCCAGGTATAACCTCCCTGCACAAATAGCAGAGAGTCCGATGATAATAAAAATGTGCCAGAATGTTAACGTCCCTACAAAACAAACCCAACGATAATATTAATGAAAGAGTGAACCGTATGTAACATTGCAACAGACATAATGAAACCTGATAAATTGTATAAGGGCAGCAGCCGTTGACCTTTGGCCCTGTATTCAGAATAAAAAGAGCCAAAGATCGTTACCCCAATGAAAAAGACACTGAAACACGTATGTAACATAGTAGCGATGGCGAGACATTGTAGCATCTGTGACCAGAGAGTTTGCGCTGGACTGCGCGAGTGTTGCGAGCGGTTCTCAGTCAGTCAGTCAGTCTGTGTAGTTGAGGGCTGTACTCTGTCAGTAGTCGTCGCGTGCAGTACGCTAATAGTCGTCATGCAGAGCGGTCGGTCAGTAGTAGCAGCCGAGTGCGGTTGTGTGATGTAGGCGGTCGGCAACACTGGTCAAGATGGTGAATAAGGTATACTGTTAATTGATATAATCGTTAGATAATGAGAAATTGTATTTATTGTAATTATTCTCCAACAAGTTCCCCAATAATAATTTTTATTTCAAAAGCATTTTTCAAACATTTAATCTTTTATTGAACTAAAGAGTTCGTTCCACTTCTTTGAAGAAAAATGTCACTAAAATCACAAAGAAAGAGAATATTATTATTTGCAATGCAGTTCCTCCAAGCGCTGCGCAACAACCAGAGCAGAAATGTGACATCCATTTATTCGGAGGTAAGACTTTTAATTCTGATTGTTTTGCACAGGGCCAAAGACCGATATTTCGGTTTAATTGAAGTTTCTTGTCACTGAACGGACTTTTGTAAATGTTGTGTGAAGACTTTATATTTGAGTCAGATTGCGAATTGCACATTTTTGTTGCCATTTTCAATACCTCTCATTGTGGGCGAGGTTACAATTAGCGCAATGTCCATTAGCATCCGTAAATAACATTGTCCATTATTTTAAATATTGCTGGGAGGTTACAACACACACACACACAAAACAAAAAACAAAAAAAAACAAAAAATTGCATTTATATCCGCTCCTCAATTGTAGATACCCCTTACACAGCTGTGTGCAATGAATGAGTGCTGGCTGGTAATTAATTGCACTCCTTGGAGGGAAATGCCATAGGAAGTAGTCTTTAAAAAGTGAATGTTTTTCGTTAAGAGACAAAAGTTACTTTAGAAAAAAAGTAATAGTGGGGCTTTTGTTGTTGAACAAAATAAGTACAATGAACATACGTTATCAGATTTGCGCAATGCAGCGTCACACCACCTTTTGATTATAACACAATATACTATACATCGTCCCGAACCGTGACCAGAGTCGCGAGACGAGCAGAGCACGCCGCCGACGCCCGCTCAGTACAACCGTCCACCCGCTACTACTGTCGACCGACTACTACCTCTCCCGACTCGCGCTACAATATATATAACAACTGTTCCTGGCGACCCGGTGCGTGCAACTACTGTCGTCTGGCGCGGTCCAAGCGCCGACTAGCAGCGATAAAGAACTCTCTGGTCAGACAGAGATGCTGTCATGCCTCGCCATCGCTCTGGTAATGAATACATACGTGGTGCAGCGTGCGTACCACCGGAACACGCAGTGGCGGAGCCAAAGACTGTGTTGTCGAGGTCGAGTGCGAGTGGGAAGAGAGGCAGCGTCGGCACGGAGATGCAAGCGAGCGCGAGACGCACGGGGGCTGCGGCGTGGCGCGTTTGCGGTCGGCGCCTTTGGTGGCAACGGCCGGGACAAGCAGCGGTGTATGGTGTGGTGCGGGGCGGACAGGGGCGGCGGTGGACGGGGAGGAGGCGGCGCGACGACGGCATGGGGGCGAAAACGGGACGGGGGACGGCGGATGTTGAGAGGCGTCACGCGCGGACAGGACACAGACACAGAGACACACAGATTGGAAAGGGAGGGTGCGCGGTAGTAGTTGGGAATGTGCGTACCGTGCGGGATGGGAGTGGGCGAGGAACACGGTCGTGGCCCCTGTTTTGGGTGCGTGTGATGACGTCGGTGTGTTGTGGGAAGGGAAGGTGCTGTGGCGGCGGCGCGTAATGGGCGTAGGCCGAAAAGAGAAAGGAACGTGGGCAGTGTGTTGGCAAGCGTCGGTTCGACTGCGACGTTGATGGGCAGGGCAGGGCAAGGTTAATGGTGGTAGGAGTAGGCGTGTGGGCGCAAAAAATCTGCCGCTGCAGGCGGTGCCGTAACCGCCATGGCGGGAAGGAGAGAGGGCCAAAGAAAGAAAGAAAGAAAGAAGAAAACAAAAAAAAAAAAAGGAGGGGGGGGGGGGCGAAAGTGGAGAGGCGGTGGTGTGAGAAGGGCGGGGGCGGAAGGAAGGCAGGAAGGACAAGAGGCGAGGCGACGGCTTGCTTTGTGTATCGGTCGGTCTCTGGCTATGCTTCGTTTTCTGCAGCAGGGTCGGTGCGCGGCGTGGCTCGCGGCAGTGGGAACGCCTGGTGGCTGGACGGCCAGCAATGCGGTTGGATGGGCGGCCACAGCACCGCACCTGTGCCCGAGGAGGAGACGCTGGCGGCGGGCCCTGAGGTGAGGCCGGCTCGGCTGGGGCTGTGGATGTGTAGGTGTGCGCCGCTGCTGCAACAACGAGTAAAACGCGAGAAGAAGGGATGGCGGTAGAGAGGAAAAAAAGAAAAAGGTCGTGTTGTGTTGATGCGCAGGCAGACGCGTACAGAGGGACGAGCCCGGTCTGCAGCAGGGTGTGGCCGTGCCGAGTGCAGAGCAGCGGCGGCTCGGTTCGGTTCGGCCCGGCCCGGCGGGCCGCGCTGTTGTCGCGGACGTGAGCGCCCCCTGGCGGGTGGCCGGAGGCGGCGCGGCGTGTTGGACGTGTGGCTGGTGGCAGTGCACAATTTGCGAGTGGCTGGCGGTGTGGTGTGGCGGTTGGCGCGTCGGGCGGCGGAGAGGTATGTGTTGCGGGCGCCCTTTGCTGCGCTGCGTCGTTGCGTGTGCCGTACAGGGCGGGCGCTTGTCGACTGTGTGGGCGGTGTGGCGAATTGGCGTGAAACGGCTGCCGAGAGGTGTGTGGTAGCGAGCCGGTCGGTGGTGTCAGTGCGAAGGGGAATGTGCGTGCGTTTGGCGGTTTCGGTGTGCTTTTTGCGGCGTGAGAGTGGGAATTAGTGGGGCCGGCTGTTGTGTTGGTTCCTTGTGTCTTGTGTCGCGTAGCTTGATGGCAACGTGGAAGGACGCCGGTTTCGTTTCGAGCCTTGCGTGTGGTTGTCGACGTTGACTGGTTGGCGTGTGCCGATGCACGTGCATGTGTGGGTCGCGAGTGCGTTTTTGGCTGGCTGTGTGTGTGTGTGTGTGTGTGTGTGTGTGTGTGTGTGTGTTTTGGGGGGGAAGGGGGAGGCGGTGGTGAAAGTGCAGTCGTTGCCACGGGCGTCGTCGGGTGGGGCTGGGGCTGTGCGTCGTGGCGGAAAGGTGGTAGGTTGCGGGAAGCGAGCCCGTCGTTGACGGTGTCGCGTGAGTTGTGAATCGAGTGGGGCGCGGGGCGCGGGACAGGAGCAGCGTGCCGCTGCGTCGTGGTCGTCAGCAGAGGCTGTGCGTGTGCTTGTCCTTTTTGTGGGCGGTTCGTGCGAGGCGTTTTTGTTTTGTGTTGCCCTAGTTGTTAGTTTATTTTGTTTGTGTTTGTTATTTTGAGACGACGACTGGTTGGTGGCGTGCGCGCGAAGTGGCGGTGTGCGCTTCCCGTGTCGTTTGTGTTGTTTGGTTTTTTTGTTTTTTTTTTTTTTTTTTTTTTTTTTTTTTGCACTGGGCCCCGGTGGGTGGGTGCGTGTGTGTCGATTGCCGGCTGGCGAAAGGTGCGCCATCGGCGGGGTGGGTCGCCGGCACAAGTAGAGGCGGCGGCGTTGTTGCTGTTGTTGTGTGGTGTTTGTTTTGTTCGGCTGTGTCGGCGAGCTGTGTTGCGGTGCGTGTGAATGGTGGTGCAAAAGTGCTGGCGTTGGGGCTGCGACTGCGACGGCGACGGCGGCGAGCCGCGGGCGCGCCATTGATAGTGATGTTGTGAACAGCGGCTGTGTACGGTAGTGGTGTTGTTGTAGCACGACGTGCATCCGGGCCGGCGCGGAAAGCGCAGTTGCGGGCGGTTGCCCTTCGGTGCCAGCCATGTCGCGTGAGCGGCGGGTTGCTCTGGTGTCGACACGTGGTGCTCTGGGTTGTTGTGTGGTGCCCTTTGGCCGGTGGGGGTGGTTCGCGTGTGTCTCGTTCGCGCTCGGTGTCTGGTCGTGGTCGTGCTGCTCCCCCGTCTGTCGGCGGTTTCCGACGTCGTCTGTACGTTTTTGTTCGTTTGCGGCGTGCCTGCCGACGTCGTCCCGTCGCGACCTTTCAACCGAAAGTGTGGCGCCCGAAGGTGAACGAACGTAACCCTGACCTCGGCGCTTTACGCTGAGCCGAGCGAACCGAACCGAACCTAACCTGTGGTGTGGCGAGGTGAGCTCAGCCTGTGAGCCCCTAACGTCTACGTAAGGTAAGCTGTCCGGCTCACGCCTCACGTTTTTGAACGCTTTTTTAACCTACGTTTGACGCTTCTTAACCTAGCACTGACCCCTTAACCTAACGTGTAACCTAACCTAACCTAACCTAACCTAACCTAACCTAACCTAACCTAACCTAACCTCTGACGCCTGACGTGTTTGAATGCTTAACCTAAGTTTGACGCTTAACCTAACCCAAGTCCCCTTAACCTAACCCACGTCCACCTAACCTAACCTAACCTAACGTAGACGTGTAAACGTAATGTGTAACGCGTAACGTGTAAGGTCGGCTGTCGTGTGTGCTTGACGGCAGATTGGGTTGGTCTGTAGATTCGGATTGCGGTTTGCCTCGGTCGAGGGGTTGGGTCGGAAGCGGCGAGGGGCGGCGGCGCCTGTTGCGCAGGCGGCGTCCGTTTGCGGCGGGCAATTGTTGAGAAACGGCTGTGAATGTTGGCGGGCGAGAGGAGGAGGACGGCGCGCGATGTGGCCCGACGGCTGCGGGCCGATCGGGAAACGGCGGGAGGGCGACGGAAGGCGATGGGGCGGCGGAGGCGCGTTTGCACGGCCGTCATCGCCGCACGCCTCGGCTTGTGTGGCTGTGGCGCCGGCCGCGCTGGCCGGGCTGCCGCGGCGACGGTGTGGGAGTTTTGCCGAAGGTTTGGCCATTGTGGCGGGTCGTCGGCTGGGGCTGTGGGGGCGGCATTTGGGCGGGGGCGGCGATTCTCGGCGGGCCGACCCAGGCTGTAGCGCGCGGTAGCTGCAGTTTGGCCGTGGTTTGCGGCGCTGCCGTGGCGACTGGTTGGCGACTGTGGTGTGGCTGTGTGTAGCCCCATCCTCGGTGGTTTGAAAGGCGCGGGCGGTTGTGGCGCAGGTTTGGGGCTGCTCCGCACAGGCTGTCGGACGTTGGGCGGTAGCAAGCGCGGGAGGCGCGGCGCGGCGGCGCGCAGAGTGGCGGCCGCTCTCTCGGCCGTCCGCGCCCGCCCGCGACACTGGCTGGGCCTTGTGATTCTCTCCTGTTCTCGGAACACTGTCTGGAGCTCTTCCAATTTTGCCACCGAAAACAAAAGTCTCCACAGATTGGTTATCCTTCGCAAGGTGGCTAAACAACAACGTGCGCCCCACGGAGCCATTAGCAACTCCGGAGCAACTCGATGACGCCATAACTCGTCTGACCTCGAAAATCAAGAAGGCCGCCCACCAGGCCTCCACGAAGTTACTCTTCTCGACTCCATACCGTGAACCACTCCCGCCAGCACTGCAAGATTTGAAATACTTGAAAAATCGAGCCCGTAAAAAATGGCAACAAACTCGCCACCCAGCATATAGACGCGAAATGCACCAGCTATCCAGAGAACTGACGTGGCGTTGCAAGGAATGGCGCGCCGAACTGTGGGAGGACCGAATGGCACAAATTCAACACCTATCGCGTGATGAATGGGCACTCATCCGTAATATCAAGAAACCCAGGACACCAAAAACGGCGCTCACGGATGGCACCAACCTCGTATTTGACAACCTTCAAAAGGCAGAACTCTTTGCGGAAACTTACGAAACGCAATCACGACTAAATTTTGCTGACTTTAACAACGACGACGAAGAGGACGCACGCACTCGGGCAGAGGCACACCACATAAGACAACACCCCAGCGGAGACCGGCCAGAACTGACGTCTCCAGGAGAAATTCGCCGCATACTCAGGAAATTACACTCCACATCTGCCCCCGGACCTGACGGAATTTCGAACGACCATCTGAAGCATCTCCCACGGAAACCACTAGTGCTATTAACGAGAATACTCAACGAATGCCTGCTGAAGGAACATTTCCCACCACAATGGAAACTGGCCAAGATCATACCCATCCCGAAACCGGGTAAGGACCCACTTCAGCCTGCGCACCACCGACCAATCAGTCTCCTTTCCACGATGGGCAAAACGTTTGAACGTGTCATCTTGGCCCGCATCAAGCCGCACCTCTTGGAAAATGACGTCATTCGACCAGACCAATTTGCCTTTCAACCCAAACTTTCCGCCGAAATCCAGCTGCTCCGGATCTCGGAACACCTCACAAACCAAATTAATCTAAACCACTACACAGCAGCCATTTTCCTGGATGTTCAACAAGCATTTGACAAGGTGTGGCGAGAGAAGCTCATAAGTAAACTCCGGAACACCACCGACATCCCCAACTGTTACATCAAGATTATCGACAGCTTCCTGACCGACCGCCGTTTTTACGTCCAACAGGCCGACCAACACTCAGACACCAAACATCTCTCCGACGGTATACCGCAAGGATCGGTACTCTCTCCCATCCTGTTCACCATCTACGTAAATGACATGCCCAAACTGCCGAACATCATGCTAGCACAGTTCGCTGATGATACGGCTCTCCTTACCAGCAGCCGTTCATTAGATACAGCCATCACCCGCTTACAACACCAGATCGATATCCTCCTTTTGTGGGCAACTGATAATAAAATCACTATCAACGCACTCAAGACAAAGGCCATACTTTTCACTCGACGGAGACCGATTCTTCACCGCCGCCTCCAGATCAATGACCACGCCATCGAATGGTCCACCACGACGAAATATTTAGGGGTCACCCTGGACCATAAACTCACATTCTCAGCCCACATCAACGACAAAAGCCTCAAAATCATTCGCGCCATCCATGGACTATACCCCTTCTTAGCAAGCACTGACCTAAACGTAGCTACGAAGCTACGCATCTACCGCGCAACAATACTCCCGATGATGCTATATGGCTGCGCTACGTGGGGAATCACATCCACCACCAACATCCGTAAACTACAACGACTACAAAACCGGTGTCTAAGAATCATTCTCAAAGCGCCCAGGTGGTCCCGAATTATATCTTTACATGATGAACTGCAAGTCTCAACAATAGATCAAGTAATCCAACTACACGTCCAGCGTCTCATCAACAAAATAGACGACTTAAGGGTATCAACGAGACAACTCGAAGGAATCGCAACCACCCAACCTGAACCATGGCATAAAGTCAAGGTCCCCAGGGCCCTCACAACACAATGAAAAGTGAAGCAAAGGTATGTAGGGCAAAAAGGACCCCTGTGAGCCCAAAGTCCTACAAAAGATAACAATAAAGATGTACAAACCTACCTCTCACCCTTGGAAGTCCAGCCGCCAAAGGCGGTAGCACTTCGGCAACGACACCACACAGGTAAAAAAAAAAAAAAAAAAAAAAAAAAAAAAAAAAAAAAAAAATGATTCTCTGCTCTGCTGCTGTGCTGTGCTTGCGTGCCTGCCTGCCGTCCCGCTCGCTCTCGCTGTGTGTTACGCGCGTCGTCGAAATGGCAGATCAGGCGGCTACGAACGAGACTGCTGCGGCACCCGCCGCCACCGGCACTACGAAGAAGGCCAAGTCTGCGTCGTCTGCGAAGAAGCCGCGCGCCAAGCCTGCGCACCCGCGCACCTCTGAGATGGTGACGGCCGCCATCAAGAGTCTGAAGGAGCGCGGCGGGTCGTCGCTGCAGGCGATCAAGAAGTACATAGCCGCGCACTACAAGCTGGACGCGGAGAAGCTGGCGCCGTTTATCAAGAAGTACCTCAAGTCGGCCGTCGTGGCGGGCGAGCTGGTGCAGACGAAGGGGAAGGGCGCGTCCGGCTCGTTCAAGCTTGCCGGCGCCGGCGGCGGGGGGGCGGCCGAGGGCGGCAAGGCTCGTGCTGGCGGTGCCAAGAAGAAGCGCGCCGCTCCGGCCAGCAAGGAGAAGAAGGGCGCCCGTGCGGCCGGCGCAAAGAAGGCTGGTGGCGTGATGGCGGCGACCGGTCGGAAGGCGGGCGCCGCCAAGAAGGCGTCTGCGGCGTCGGCCGCGCCCGCGGGTGCGAAGAAGGCGGCTGCGGCCAAGCCGGCCAAGGCCAAGTCGCCGTCGAAGGCGAAGAAGGCCGCCAAGGTTCCGACGAAGAAGCCGAAGGCGCCGCGCCCGAAGAAGGCGACGACGCCGTCTAAGGCGAAGGCTTCGCCCAAGAAGAAGAAGTAGAGTAGAGGAGAAAGAGATGGGAGAAAGGAAGGGTTTGGCGCTTGACTCCGTCGTCCCCACCCCCCGTCGTCGTCTAGTGGCGCGCAAGAGACGCGCGGCCCAAAACGGCCCTTCTCAGGGCCATCAAAGCACGTCGGGGAAGGTTTTGATTGTCGTGTTGCGTTTGGTGTGGGTGTCTGTCTGGCGTTTCTGTATGCCCGTGGGGATGCTGTTTGCGTGCCGTGGTGGTTGGATTGCGGGGGTCGGTGGCGGGTGTGGGCGGCGGTAGCGGTAAGCGGTGTTGTTGTTGTTGTCGTGGTTGATTGTCGCCGTGTTTGTGGCGGCGGCCGACGGTTGGTTTTTCTGTCACGTTGTTTTGTTTGAATACGTTGGTTGGCTTGCCTGCGTTCGTTCGTCTCGGATGTCTGTCTTGTCGAGTCGTGTCTGGTCTTTGTTTTGTTTTGTTCCTTTGTGTGTGTGTGTGTGTGTGTTATGTTTTGCAACGGGGGGCACGTTGAGATGTGGAAGGAGTCGGCGGGGATTTCGGTGGCGCGTAGAGCGAGCGAGCGCGCGCGCCTGCCTGGCCGTTGGCCGTCGGAGTGGAGTGCGGGTTTTTTTTGTTTTCGAAACGAAAGCGGCGGCCGGCCAGCCACCCGTGCGGTGTGACGTCGGCCGTTGGGTATTGTGCGCTTTGAGCGCCGGGGAGGGATGATGTGTGATTGTTGCGCGCTGCTAGCAGGCAGGCAGAGTGAGCGGGTGTGGCGGACGGACGGGAAGTGGTGGTTTTTTTTTGTTTTTGGGTTGCGGGGCGAGAGGCAGGCGACCGACAAAGTTTGCTCGCGACGGAGAGATGTTAGTGGCCCTGAAAAGGGCCGTTTTTGTTTGTGCGGTGCGGTGCGGTGCGGTGCCGCGGCGCGGTTTAGGCGCGCTCGCCGCGGATGCGGCGCGCGAGCTGGATGTCCTTGGGCATGATGGTGACGCGCTTGGCGTGGATTGCGCACAGGTTGGTGTCTTCGAAGAGGCCGACGAGGTAGGCCTCGCTGGCCTCCTGCAGGGCCATGACTGCGGAGCTCTGGAAGCGCAGGTCGGTCTTGAAGTCCTGGGCGATCTCGCGCACTAGGCGCTGGAATGGCAGCTTGCGGATGAGCAGCTCTGTGCTCTTCTGGTAGCGCCTGATTTCTCGCAGGGCGACGGTGCCCGGCCTGTAGCGGTGGGGCTTCTTGACGCCTCCGGTGGCGGGCGCGCTCTTCCTCGCCGCCTTGGTGGCGAGCTGTTTGCGCGGCGCCTTTCCGCCGGTGGACTTGCGGGCCGTTTGCTTTGTGCGGGCCATGGCGGTAGCGGTAGCGGTAGCGGAGCGGCGTGCGTGGAGGTTAGGTGCGGCGCGGCGTCCGGTGCTGCCTTGACAACGGGCCCGCGCGCCTCCGTGCTGCGCTTATATGCCCTCGGTTGCGCGTGGTGGGGGGAGGGCGGGCCAGAGTCTATATAGGGGGGCGGCGGGCGCGCTGGGCGCAGACCGTAGCCGACTCGCCAGCCGCTGCAGCTGCTGTTTGTGCACGTTTTGCTTTGCCCGAGGAAGGAAGGATGACAGGCCGCGGCAAGGGAGGAAAGGGGCTCGGCAAGGGTGGCGCCAAGCGGCACCGCAAGGTGTTGCGCGACAACATCCAGGGCATCACGAAGCCCGCCATCCGCCGCCTGGCTCGCAGGGGCGGCGTGAAGCGCATCTCTGGTCTGATCTACGAGGAGACCCGCGGGGTGCTGAAGGTGTTCCTGGAGAACGTGATCCGCGACGCGGTGACGTACACTGAGCACGCCAAGCGCAAGACTGTGACGGCCATGGACGTGGTGTACGCCCTGAAGAGGCAGGGGCGCACCCTGTACGGTTTCGGCGGTTAGGCTGCGTCGCAGCGGGCGCTGGCCTTCCCGCGGCCGTGCTTGTGGGTGGGAGAGACTAGAAAACGGCCCTTTTCAGGGCCACCACACTGTTCGGAAGTTGAAAAGTGCGAAAGAGTCTGTGTTGTTGTTGCTGCGTGTGTGCGCTGTGTTGTTTGTTTGTTTCTTTCTTTCTTTCCGTTTGAGCGACGTGATGTGACTGGGAGGGGAGAAGGAAAGGAAACGTGTCATGTGGCTGGCTGTGTGTGGAGCTGCTTCGTTTGTGTGTTTGTTATTGTGTGTCTTTGTATCGATCGCGACGGAGATGGCGGGCTGTGTGTTGTTGTGCGAGAGGCGGTGATTATTTGCTTGCGTGGTTTGGCTCTGTGTGTTTGTTTGCGGCGGCGGCGTTGGGGTTTCCGAGGCAAGGCGTGTGGGCATAGGCGGCCGGATCAGCTGTTTCGTTCGTGTCGACGGCCGTTGCGCGCGGGAGTGGAGGGCGGTGTGTCGACACGCCTCCCTTTAACAATGGTCATTATTGCTGCCGTTGTCGGTTTGGAAGGCGACTGCGACCGTGCAAAATGTGTGTGTGTGTGTGTGTGTTTTGGGCCACACGGGCTGTGTGGACGACAAGATGGCGGACGTGCGCCGGCGGCGGCTGTGCTGTGACGGTGCAAAGTTAAAACAAAACAAGGTGCGGCGAGGACGACTGAAATTTTGCTTTGGACGTAGGTTTGTGTGGTGGCCCTGAAAAGGGCCGATTGTTGTGGGCCGAGCCGGCAAAGCGCGTTGCGTGCAGGGGAGCACGCGGCGGCTGCGATTGCCTGGCCTCCTTTAGGCCTTCTTCTCGGTCTTCTTTGGCAGCAGGACGGCCTGGATGTTGGGCAGGACACCACCCTGTGCGATGGTGACGCCCGACAGGAGCTTGTTGAGCTCCTCGTCGTTGCGGATGGCAAGCTGCAGGTGGCGCGGGATGATGCGCGTCTTCTTGTTGTCGCGGGCCGCGTTTCCGGCCAGCTCGAGCACCTCAGCCGCGAGGTACTCCATGACGGCGGCGAGGTAGACGGGCGCCCCGGCGCCGACGCGCTCTGCGTAGTTTCCCTTGCGCAGGAGGCGGTGGATTCTGCCGACCGGGAACTGGAGCCCAGCCCTGCTTGAGCGGGACTTTGACTTGCCCTTGACTTTGCCTCCCTTTCCGCGTCCGGACATGGCGATGGGCTAGCGACGGTGCACACGAAACGGAAACGAAAACGACCGGTGCGAGCGGCAGCGAGTCGAGCAGCGGAGTGCGTGCCGGCGCAGCCGGGGTGGGGGTGCTTTATGGGCTCGGGTGCGGCGGCCGGTTGCGCGCGCGCCCCATTGGTCGGCGGCCGCAACAGGGCGAGCTGGTAAAGGTGCGGCGGCGGCTGGCGGCGGGTGCCACTGTGTGGGGAGACGCTGACTAGAGCGGAGCGCTTGCTACTGGTGTTGCTGCTGCCGTACGTTGGTTCGAGATGCCGCCCAAGACTAGCGGGAAGGCCGCCAAGAAGGCTGGCAAGGCGCAGAAGAACATTTCGAAGGGCGACAAGAAGAAGAAGCGCAAGAGGAAGGAGAGCTATGCCATCTACATCTACAAGGTGCTGAAGCAGGTGCACCCTGACACGGGCATCTCGTCGAAGGCGATGAGCATCATGAACAGCTTCGTGAACGACATTTTCGAGCGCATTGCGGCCGAGGCTTCTCGCCTGGCGCACTACAACAAGCGCTCGACCATCACGTCCCGCGAGATCCAGACCGCTGTGCGGCTGTTGCTGCCTGGCGAGCTGGCCAAGCACGCCGTGAGCGAGGGCACGAAGGCGGTGACCAAGTACACGAGCTCCAAGTAAGGAGGTGGCTCTGGAATGGAAGGAAGGATGGAGAAGGCTCCTCCGTTGCGAGAGCGGCAAAACGGCCCTTTTCAGGGCCACCAACTTGCCTTTTGCGGGAAGGGCGGAATTGTTGTTGTTGTTTGTGTGTGTGGACGGCTGTGATGTATGTGTGCATTTTGATTGTGGGTGGGGGGGCGCGTCAAAGCGTGTTGCGCGGGGTACGGCCACGAGGTTGGTCGCCGTGGCGTGGAATGGTGGCACGCCTCGTTGGCGTGGTTTTTGACCCATTGGTGTTGTTGGGGTGTGTGTGTGTGTTACCCGTCTGCGAGGGGGGACAGTGCGATCGGCGACTTTTGTGTCACCGTAACGACGGCCGTTTGCGGGTTTGTTTTTTTGCACATCATACATGGCGAGGGTGAAATGTGAAATGTTTTTGTTTGGTTTTTGTTTTGTTTTTTTGCCGCCCACTATTCCCTTTGCTGTACGCCGAGTTTGACAATGGTGCGACGTAACTGCAGCGTGGAGGTGTGTGAGTGACGTTGAAATGAACGTGCCATTAAGACGCATTGTTGTTGTATTGTACTGTACGTGTACGGCGACACGCACGATGATGTACCATTCGACTCTGATGTTTGATAGCCGTGTCTGACTGATTGCGTACGACGCACGCACACCGATGTCGTCATTCAAGATGCACGCTAGACGACGACGGCGGCGGCGGCGGTGGTCGTTTGTTTGGCGAATGTCTGTACACGTGTTTGTCTGTGTCCATCCGGTATGTATTTGTTTGTTTGAAAGTGTTTTGTGTGTCGGTGACGTGGTCCGATCCGTCGCCCCCTGAGTAACTGTCGATCGGCGCGATAGACCGGCGTCACGCAACTGAACCGAAGTCTTGGGCACACCCGTCATACTGTTGTACACCGTCGCGCTGAGAACGGTAACGAAAGGTTGACGTTGATCGGTCGAATGTCTGGGCAGAACGTGAGGAATGAGGCAAGAGTGCAAGGAGGGGGGGCAAAAGAGAGAGGAAGGGAAAAAGGGGAGAAACGCATTCGTAGAGCAACGGAACGTTCCCGTGTCGGAGGCGTATTGGAGCCGCACTGAAATGCGTTTAACGGCGGCGCGGCTGCAAGTGTCTGCCGTGGTGAACGTTACCTTTGACGGCTGCATTGGGCTTTGCCTTTGCTTTCGCTTTCGCTTTCGCGTTCGCTTTCGCTTTCCCGGATGTACGTAACGTTTGTTGATATGGTTCTGAGGAAGAGTGTATGACAGTGCCGTGCCGTCCATGTTCGTGTGCCCTCCCATTGTGTGTATGCTATTGTCTGTGTACTTGAATGATGTATGTAGGTGTTAGTGGACATGTTTTACCAGTGGGGGGAAATGGATCGTCGATAGTTGCCGTCACTCTGTCACGGTCGAGATGACGCACCCTCCGTACAGAAAGGTGTCGAGAAAGTGAGTGTGTGTGTGCGTCCGTGAATTGGCAGCGTTTGGAGGTGGGCGCGCCCTGCATGTGGCCCGGAAAAGGCTGTTCGTTAGGCGGTAGTGTTGTGTGGACAGGGGAGGGGCATGCGTAACGCTGCTGGCATGGCATTTCGGGAGATGGGAGGGGGCAAACGAGGAAACGAGGAGCGGCGGCCAAAGACGGGACGGGGAGGGGCGCGGTGTTGGTGGCTTGCGCCTGTGCTCGGCGTTGTGGTTTGTGCAAAAGAGGAGGAGAAAAACAATGTGAGTTGCCAGGGAGGGGAGCGGTGTTGTGTTGTGGTTGTCGTGGTGTAGCCGCAGACGCGGCTGTCAGTGAACGTGGCGAGACGGACGGATGCGCGGAGGGGCGGGGGCGGCGCATTTCGCCGGTGCCGTGCCGTGCCGTGCCTGAAAGCCGCGTGGTCGCTGTGTTGTTGGTGGCGTGGGGGCGAGGAGAGTACCGTACGGGTGTGCTTGTGCGCCGGAAATGGCACACTGCGCCCGCCCGTCTTGGAGGCTGATGGCTGTGGTGTGGAAATGGGGCGCGGTGATGTTGAAGCACAGAAAAGAAACCAAGAAAACGGAAGGCGTGATGCGGCGGTGGTGGTGAGAGCGGGAAAAACAAAACAAAAGAAAAAAAACAACAAAAAAAAAGAAGGAAAAACAACAAGAAACAAAAAAGAAAACAAAAAGTCTATCAATATTAAAATGTAAATGGAAATGGACCCAGGTATAACCTCCCTGCACAAATAGCAGAGAGTCCGATGATAATAAAAATGTGCCAGAATGTTAACGTCCCTACAAAACAAACCCAACGATAATATTAATGAAAGAGTGAACCGTATGTAACATTGCAACAGACATAATGAAACCTGATAAATTGTATAAGGGCAGCAGCCGTTGACCTTTGGCCCTGTATTCAGAATAAAAAGAGCCAAAGATCGTTACCCCAATGAAAAAGACACTGAAACACGTATGTAACATAGTAGCGATGGCGAGACATTGTAGCATCTGTGACCAGAGAGTTTGCGCTGGACTGCGCGAGTGTTGCGAGCGGTTCTCAGTCAGTCAGTCAGTCTGTGTAGTTGAGGGCTGTACTCTGTCAGTAGTCGTCGCGTGCAGTACGCTAATAGTCGTCATGCAGAGCGGTCGGTCAGTAGTAGCAGCCGAGTGCGGTTGTGTGATGTAGGCGGTCGGCAACACTGGTCAAGATGGTGAATAAGGTATACTGTTAATTGATATAATCGTTAGATAATGAGAAATTGTATTTATTGTAATTATTCTCCAACAAGTTCCCCAATAATAATTTTTATTTCAAAAGCATTTTTCAAACATTTAATCTTTTATTGAACTAAAGAGTTCGTTCCACTTCTTTGAAGAAAAATGTCACTAAAATCACAAAGAAAGAGAATATTATTATTTGCAATGCAGTTCCTCCAAGCGCTGCGCAACAACCAGAGCAGAAATGTGACATCCATTTATTCGGAGGTAAGACTTTTAATTCTGATTGTTTTGCACAGGGCCAAAGACCGATATTTCGGTTTAATTGAAGTTTCTTGTCACTGAACGGACTTTTGTAAATGTTGTGTGAAGACTTTATATTTGAGTCAGATTGCGAATTGCACATTTTTGTTGCCATTTTCAATACCTCTCATTGTGGGCGAGGTTACAATTAGCGCAATGTCCATTAGCATCCGTAAATAACATTGTCCATTATTTTAAATATTGCTGGGAGGTTACAACACACACACACACAAAACAAAAAACAAAAAAAAACAAAAAATTGCATTTATATCCGCTCCTCAATTGTAGATACCCCTTACACAGCTGTGTGCAATGAATGAGTGCTGGCTGGTAATTAATTGCACTCCTTGGAGGGAAATGCCATAGGAAGTAGTCTTTAAAAAGTGAATGTTTTTCGTTAAGAGACAAAAGTTACTTTAGAAAAAAAGTAATAGTGGGGCTTTTGTTGTTGAACAAAATAAGTACAATGAACATACGTTATCAGATTTGCGCAATGCAGCGTCACACCACCTTTTGATTATAACACAATATACTATACATCGTCCCGAACCGTGACCAGAGTCGCGAGACGAGCAGAGCACGCCGCCGACGCCCGCTCAGTACAACCGTCCACCCGCTACTACTGTCGACCGACTACTACCTCTCCCGACTCGCGCTACAATATATATAACAACTGTTCCTGGCGACCCGGTGCGTGCAACTACTGTCGTCTGGCGCGGTCCAAGCGCCGACTAGCAGCGATAAAGAACTCTCTGGTCAGACAGAGATGCTGTCATGCCTCGCCATCGCTCTGGTAATGAATACATACGTGGTGCAGCGTGCGTACCACCGGAACACGCAGTGGCGGAGCCAAAGACTGTGTTGTCGAGGTCGAGTGCGAGTGGGAAGAGAGGCAGCGTCGGCACGGAGATGCAAGCGAGCGCGAGACGCACGGGGGCTGCGGCGTGGCGCGTTTGCGGTCGGCGCCTTTGGTGGCAACGGCCGGGACAAGCAGCGGTGTATGGTGTGGTGCGGGGCGGACAGGGGCGGCGGTGGACGGGGAGGAGGCGGCGCGACGACGGCATGGGGGCGAAAACGGGACGGGGGACGGCGGATGTTGAGAGGCGTCACGCGCGGACAGGACACAGACACAGAGACACACAGATTGGAAAGGGAGGGTGCGCGGTAGTAGTTGGGAATGTGCGTACCGTGCGGGATGGGAGTGGGCGAGGAACACGGTCGTGGCCCCTGTTTTGGGTGCGTGTGATGACGTCGGTGTGTTGTGGGAAGGGAAGGTGCTGTGGCGGCGGCGCGTAATGGGCGTAGGCCGAAAAGAGAAAGGAACGTGGGCAGTGTGTTGGCAAGCGTCGGTTCGACTGCGACGTTGATGGGCAGGGCAGGGCAAGGTTAATGGTGGTAGGAGTAGGCGTGTGGGCGCAAAAAATCTGCCGCTGCAGGCGGTGCCGTAACCGCCATGGCGGGAAGGAGAGAGGGCCAAAGAAAGAAAGAAAGAAAGAAGAAAACAAAAAAAAAAAAAAGGAGGGGGGGGGGGGGCGAAAGTGGAGAGGCGGTGGTGTGAGAAGGGCGGGGGCGGAAGGAAGGCAGGAAGGACAAGAGGCGAGGCGACGGCTTGCTTTGTGTATCGGTCGGTCTCTGGCTATGCTTCGTTTTCTGCAGCAGGGTCGGTGCGCGGCGTGGCTCGCGGCAGTGGGAACGCCTGGTGGCTGGACGGCCAGCAATGCGGTTGGATGGGCGGCCACAGCACCGCACCTGTGCCCGAGGAGGAGACGCTGGCGGCGGGCCCTGAGGTGAGGCCGGCTCGGCTGGGGCTGTGGATGTGTAGGTGTGCGCCGCTGCTGCAACAACGAGTAAAACGCGAGAAGAAGGGATGGCGGTAGAGAGGAAAAAAAGAAAAAGGTCGTGTTGTGTTGATGCGCAGGCAGACGCGTACAGAGGGACGAGCCCGGTCTGCAGCAGGGTGTGGCCGTGCCGAGTGCAGAGCAGCGGCGGCTCGGTTCGGTTCGGCCCGGCCCGGCGGGCCGCGCTGTTGTCGCGGACGTGAGCGCCCCCTGGCGGGTGGCCGGAGGCGGCGCGGCGTGTTGGACGTGTGGCTGGTGGCAGTGCACAATTTGCGAGTGGCTGGCGGTGTGGTGTGGCGGTTGGCGCGTCGGGCGGCGGAGAGGTATGTGTTGCGGGCGCCCTTTGCTGCGCTGCGTCGTTGCGTGTGCCGTACAGGGCGGGCGCTTGTCGACTGTGTGGGCGGTGTGGCGAATTGGCGTGAAACGGCTGCCGAGAGGTGTGTGGTAGCGAGCCGGTCGGTGGTGTCAGTGCGAAGGGGAATGTGCGTGCGTTTGGCGGTTTCGGTGTGCTTTTTGCGGCGTGAGAGTGGGAATTAGTGGGGCCGGCTGTTGTGTTGGTTCCTTGTGTCTTGTGTCGCGTAGCTTGATGGCAACGTGGAAGGACGCCGGTTTCGTTTCGAGCCTTGCGTGTGGTTGTCGACGTTGACTGGTTGGCGTGTGCCGATGCACGTGCATGTGTGGGTCGCGAGTGCGTTTTTGGCTGGCTGTGTGTGTGTGTGTGTGTGTGTGTGTGTGTGTGTGTTTTGGGGGGGAAGGGGGAGGCGGTGGTGAAAGTGCAGTCGTTGCCACGGGCGTCGTCGGGTGGGGCTGGGGCTGTGCGTCGTGGCGGAAAGGTGGTAGGTTGCGGGAAGCGAGCCCGTCGTTGACGGTGTCGCGTGAGTTGTGAATCGAGTGGGGCGCGGGGCGCGGGACAGGAGCAGCGTGCCGCTGCGTCGTGGTCGTCAGCAGAGGCTGTGCGTGTGCTTGTCCTTTTTGTGGGCGGTTCGTGCGAGGCGTTTTTGTTTTGTGTTGCCCTAGTTGTTAGTTTATTTTGTTTGTGTTTGTTATTTTGAGACGACGACTGGTTGGTGGCGTGCGCGCGAAGTGGCGGTGTGCGCTTCCCGTGTCGTTTGTGTTGTTTGGTTTTTTTGTTTTTGTGTGTTTTTGTTTTTTTTTTTTTTTTTTTTTTTTTTTTTGCACTGGGCCCCGGTGGGTGGGTGCGTGTGTGTCGATTGCCGGCTGGCGAAAGGTGCGCCATCGGCGGGGTGGGTCGCCGGCACAAGTAGAGGCGGCGGCGTTGTTGCTGTTGTTGTGTGGTGTTTGTTTTGTTCGGCTGTGTCGGCGAGCTGTGTTGCGGTGCGTGTGAATGGTGGTGCAAAAGTGCTGGCGTTGGGGCTGCGACTGCGACGGCGACGGCGGCGAGCCGCGGGCGCGCCATTGATAGTGATGTTGTGAACAGCGGCTGTGTACGGTAGTGGTGTTGTTGTAGCACGACGTGCATCCGGGCCGGCGCGGAAAGCGCAGTTGCGGGCGGTTGCCCTTCGGTGCCAGCCATGTCGCGTGAGCGGCGGGTTGCTCTGGTGTCGACACGTGGTGCTCTGGGTTGTTGTGTGGTGCCCTTTGGCCGGTGGGGGTGGTTCGCGTGTGTCTCGTTCGCGCTCGGTGTCTGGTCGTGGTCGTGCTGCTCCCCCGTCTGTCGGCGGTTTCCGACGTCGTCTGTACGTTTTTGTTCGTTTGCGGCGTGCCTGCCGACGTCGTCCCGTCGCGACCTTTCAACCGAAAGTGTGGCGCCCGAAGGTGAACGAACGTAACCCTGACCTCGGCGCTTTACGCTGAGCCGAGCGAACCGAACCGAACCTAACCTGTGGTGTGGCGAGGTGAGCTCAGCCTGTGAGCCCCTAACGTCTACGTAAGGTAAGCTGTCCGGCTCACGCCTCACGTTTTTGAACGCTTTTTTAACCTACGTTTGACGCTTCTTAACCTAGCACTGACCCCTTAACCTAACGTGTAACCTAACCTAACCTAACCTAACCTAACCTAACCTAACCTAACCTAACCTAACCTAACCTCTGACGCCTGACGTGTTTGAATGCTTAACCTAAGTTTGACGCTTAACCTAACCCAAGTCCCCTTAACCTAACCCACGTCCACCTAACCTAACCTAACCTAACGTAGACGTGTAAACGTAATGTGTAACGCGTAACGTGTAAGGTCGGCTGTCGTGTGTGCTTGACGGCAGATTGGGTTGGTCTGTAGATTCGGATTGCGGTTTGCCTCGGTCGAGGGGTTGGGTCGGAAGCGGCGAGGGGCGGCGGCGCCTGTTGCGCAGGTGGCGTCCGTTTGCGGCGGGCAATTGTTGAGAAACGGCTGTGAATGTTGGCGGGCGAGAGGAGGAGGACGGCGCGCGATGTGGCCCGACGGCTGCGGGCCGATCGGGAAACGGCGGGAGGGCGACGGAAGGCGATGGGGCGGCGGAGGCGCGTTTGCACGGCCGTCATCGCCGCACGCCTCGGCTTGTGTGGCTGTGGCGCCGGCCGCGCTGGCCGGGCTGCCGCGGCGACGGTGTGGGAGTTTTGCCGAAGGTTTGGCCATTGTGGCGGGTCGTCGGCTGGGGCTGTGGGGGCGGCATTTGGGCGGGGGCGGCGATTCTCGGCGGGCCGACCCAGGCTGTAGCGCGCGGTAGCTGCAGTTTGGCCGTGGTTTGCGGCGCTGCCGTGGCGACTGGTTGGCGACTGTGGTGTGGCTGTGTGTAGCCCCATCCTCGGTGGTTTGAAAGGCGCGGGCGGTTGTGGCGCAGGTTTGGGGCTGCTCCGCACAGGCTGTCGGACGTTGGGCGGTAGCAAGCGCGGGAGGCGCGGCGCGGCGGCGCGCAGAGTGGCGGCCGCTCTCTCGGCCGTCCGCGCCCGCCCGCGACACTGGCTGGGCCTTGTGATTCTCTCGATCGGTCTCCGAGCAGCCGAGCTGTGTGCACACGCGGGGGGTGCGCTGCGAACTTTTAAGTTTGAAGTGCTCCCACTGCGTGTTAAAAAAGCAAGTGTGTCCTGATAGGGCCGTCTTACTAGTGATAGGCGAGATCCTCCGGATAGCCGGATGGGCTAGGAATGTTTAGCATAGGGAATGAAGAGGCACCAGGGCCTCCTCACCAGGCAGTCGACCGACAGGTGGCCGACTCCCTGGGCGGGGTACGTCCGCGCGCCTCCAGAAAAGATTTGAACCATAGGGCAAAGTCAGCATCCGCGGACAGGGCTAGGACTAGGTCTGAGTCTGTGAACCCCCACCCCTCCCGCCGAAACCCCGTTTCGACGAAACAAGACCACTCACACACGTCGCTGGAACGCTGCGGCAACATGACACTCCCGACCAGCGAAACACAGCATGCCAAATCCACGGCAAGCAGAGACGACAAAATGGCCGCCAAGCACCGGCAGGAGCTAGCGCGCCACAACATCACCGACAACAATGTTCCATACAACTCAGACAGCGACGACGCTGTAACGAACACAGGCAACCCCAAGTTCTCAAGTGACGAGGAAATGGAATTTGACGATGGCCAGGGAGAATTCCAACGAGCCAGGAAAACCCTAAAAAGAAAAAAACTCGTCAGAAACAGAAGCGCCGAACAAGTTCACCATCCCAACGACGAACAGATACGACGCACTGAATGACAACACCACAAACCTGAACGCCGCTAATGACACACCAGCGGGCTCCCCATCTCAACAGCAGACGACAACTGCACCGGCACAACGAGCGGTCCCAAAAAGACCGCGCGTCCCGCCGATCACAATCGAATATCCAGGGCACTATTTAACCCTGAACAAAACCCTAAAGCAGTATATGGAAGGCCCCATCAAAGCCATCCATAAAGGAAAATCAATCAAATACCATTTTGACTCGATAAAGGACCAACGCACAGCGCTGGACTTCTTCAACCACCACCGAATCGGCAACTTCACCCACCAACCACAAGCCGACAGACAACTGAAAGTGGTCATAAAGGGCCTACCAAACACCGTCAAAGAACAAGAAATAGAAGAAGAATTACAACAACACAACTTCGCCACAACCAACATACACCAATACAAAAAGAGGGATGAAAACACGAAGGAGTTACGTCCAATGGATGTCTTTTGTGTAACGCTAGATAAAAAGCCAGAGAACGAGGCAATATATAATACGAGATACCTACTTGACACCAAAATTACGGTAGAATCATACAAAAGCAAAGAAGGCCCCCCACAGTGTAAAAAGTGCCAGGGGTTCTTCCACACAGCAAATTACTGCAATATGCCGACGCGCTGCGTCCGATGTGGCGGAGACCACAGAGCGTTCCAGTGCCCACTACCGAAAGAGGGAACTCTACACTGTGTAAACTGCAATAAAGATGGCCACCCAGCTTCATTCAGAGGCTGTGAAGAATACCAAAAGGCAATTGAAACATACAACAAACAGCGACCACAGAGACAAATGCAAGCACCCAGACCCACAATTCGACCAACGGCAATGCCCACACCTGCAGAGGCCAACCGAACAGGAAGAAGGAACTGGGCAACTCTGCCACCACAAACCAACAACGCCACAGCCACCGCCAACACAAATGGCTTAGAATCAATCCTCAGCTTTGTCAACCAACTAAAAACAATATGGGAAAAAGTCCAAACATCAAACATACTACAACAGATAACAACCATCATAAACAACTTTACTCAAGCACCGGACATTATGTCCAAGATCACAACCGTCATTGGAGGAATGATGACTATCTTCGGCACCTTCAATGGATTTTAGGCCACCAAAGAAGAAACACCTTCGATTCTGCAATTTCAATGCAAATGGAATTGCAAACAAAAGGGAACTACTCAACGAATTCATTGAAGAGGAGAAGATAGACGTCCTTCTTGTCACTGAAACCCACCTACAGCAAAACGCAACACTAAACCTCCGCAACATGATATGCCACAGGACAGATAGAGTCAACAGGAGGGGGGGAGGCACAGCCATATACATCCGTCCCCACATCACTCACCACCCTGAGATCACGCCGCCGATGCACTCACTTGAGGCCACAATTGTACAAATAGAAACGGCGCAAGGAAAAATAGCCCTAGTAGCTGCATACCTCAGCCCCAGAGCAGAACACAATGAACATGACCTCACGTGGATTTTTGACAACCACGAACGGGTCCTCCTATGTGGAGACCTAAATGCGAAGAACGAATCCTGGAACAGCAGAAGGAACAATGAAAGAGGTGACAGACTCCATGAGCTACAAGGTCGCCTCAACGCAGAAATAACAGCCCCAGAAGACATAACATACATCCCTTTCAACAGCCTCCACCGGCCAGACGTACTTGACATCTGCATCACGAAGAACATAGACCCAGAACTAAACCTACAAGTACGAAATACACTAACTTCAGACCACCTTCCAGTAATAGGCCACATCGGTGACGCAATGGAACCCCCACGACCACGACAAACCATCAACGTCGACTGGGCACAATATGAACGGTGGCTAAACAACAACGTCACGCCCACAGCAGAACTAAACACAGAGCAACAAATAGAAGAAGCCATCACCACTATCACAGACAAGATAAGCACAGCCTACAAACGAGCATCCTGCAAAACAACATTCCTAGAGGTCAAACACAACACACTCCCACCACTAATTCAGGACCTCAAATACCTGAAAAACCAGGAACGTCGCAGATGGATCCGCACCAGGGACACACAAGCAAGGAGGGAAGTCAACAGGCTCACACGGGAAATCCACAAGCGAGCAAAAGAGTGGAAGGCAGAGGTCTGGGAGGACAGGATGTCGGCACTCCAACCACGCCTGCGAGACGACTGGAAGCTCATAAGGAATCTACGGACATCAAAACAACGCAAACCGGCCCTCAAGGACGAAAACAACATGGTCTTTGACGATCTTAGGCAGGCCGAACTCTTTGCCTCTACATATGAATTACAAAACAGAGTGGAGCAAAGAGCAGCACAACTGCCTGATGAAGAAGAGTTCAACAGAAGAATCCGCACAACAATCCAACAAATAAGGTCAAACCCAATCAACGATGCAGCAGAACTGGCAACCACAGCCGAAGTCCGCACGATTCTACGACGACTTAACAACAATTCCGCGCCTGGACCAGACAAGGTGTCCAATGAACAACTGAAACACCTACCGCGCAAACCGCTCGTACTACTCACCCGCATAATCAACGCATGCCTCCAAAAAAGTCACTTCCCTGACGTGTGGAAAGTGTGCAAAATCGTCCCCATCCCAAAGAAAGGCAAAGACCTTACAAAACCGGAAAACCACCGCCCTATAAGCCTACTACCAACGATGTCTAAAGTGCTGGAACGGGTAATACTCCCACGAATCAGGCAACCTCTTCTAGACAACCACGTCATACGCAGGGAACAGTTCGCCTATCAGGAAACCCTGTCAGCGGAACTGCAACTCCTCAGGATAACAGAATTCATAACAAAAAACATGAACCTCTCCAGATTCACGGCGGCAATCCTCCTGGACGTGGAGAAAGCCTACGACAAAGTATGGAGAGACAACCTGCTAGTTAAATTATATGAGGACACGGATCTCCCCCGCTGCTACCTCAAACTCATAGACGATTACCTCACAAATAGAAGATGTTTTGTGGCCATAAACGGGAAAAGATCTGAAATAAAAACCCTCCACGAGGGCATCCCACAAGGATCAGTCATCTCACCCACACTGTTCACAGTGTACGTGAATGACCTGCCAAAAACCCAGGACACAGTACTGGCCCAGTTCGCCGACGACACGGCGCTACTGGCCAGCAACAGAAGGTTGGATACCACGATCCGGAAGCTGCAGGAGCAAGTCGACCTAACCGAAACATGGGCGAGACTAAACCGGATAAAAATAAATGCGTCAAAAACCGAGGCCATTCTATTCACCAGACGACGCCCGGAACTGCATGAAAGAATAGAAATAAATGGAGAGTGGGTCCCCTGGAAGCAAACAGTCCGCTATCTAGGTGTCACCCTAGACAGGAAAATGACCTTCAAGGCGCACTTGGAGGACAAGAAAACAAAGACCACCAAAGCCATCCATGCCCTATACCCCATCTTGGCTAGCAAAGACATGCTGTCAGTGACGAAACTAAAAATATACAAAACAGTTATACTACCGGCAATGTTATATGGATGCTCCTCCTGGGGCATCACATGCAGAACCAACCTCGCAAAGCTCCAGACGCTGCAAAACAGGTGCTTGAAACTGATCTTGAATGCCCCTCCGTGGACCAGCACCGACAGAATTCACAGGGAACTGGAGATGCCAAGAGTGGTTGAACTCGTAAAGGAGGCAACAACGAGACTAGTGGACAAGGTAAACAGACTCAGACCTGACCTTAACCAGTTAGAGGAGATCGCCACGTACGAACCGGCACCCTGGCACAAAATCAGGGTGCCATTGACCATCATTCGCAACTAAGAGACTAGGATAACTACTGTAGAATAAAATGGAAACATCAAGAGAGCCAGGCCGAGGTCTAGGTGGAAACATCAAGCAAGCGTAGGTAGTACATAGGTTAGAAACATCAAGTAAGGATAGTTAGTACATAGGTTAGAAACATCAAGAAAGTGTAGGTAGTAAATAGGCTAGAAACAGCAAGAAAAATGTATTAGCACATAGGATAGAAACATCAACACGTTCTAGGTATGAAAACGCAAAAATTAGTCACTAAATTAGCATAGAAACATCAAGAATGTTAGGATAGACTATGAAACCACAAAAAAGTAGAAAAGAAATAGGCCATGACCAGAGGAAGACCACTAACGAGGCCCTAAAGGACCAAATCAGTGCCCAAAGGGACCTCCAAAGATTCAAAAATGGTGCCCCTATTTATAAATAAATAGCGACCCCAACTAAGTAACCCTACCAGCACACAAGAGGGACCAATCGCCTCAGGCGATAGCACCCTTGCCTTCAACACACACAAAAAAAAAAAAAAAAAAAAAAAAAAAAAAAAAAAAAAAAAAAAAAAAAAAAAGTGATTCTCTGCTCTGCTGCTGTGCTGTGCTTGCGTGCCTGCCTGCCGTCCCGCTCGCTCTCGCTGTGTGTTACGCGCGTCGTCGAAATGGCAGATCAGGCGGCTACGAACGAGACTGCTGCGGCACCCGCCGCCACCGGCACTACGAAGAAGGCCAAGTCTGCGTCGTCTGCGAAGAAGCCGCGCGCCAAGCCTGCGCACCCGCGCACCTCTGAGATGGTGACGGCCGCCATCAAGAGTCTGAAGGAGCGCGGCGGGTCGTCGCTGCAGGCGATCAAGAAGTACATAGCCGCGCACTACAAGCTGGACGCGGAGAAGCTGGCGCCGTTTATCAAGAAGTACCTCAAGTCGGCCGTCGTGGCGGGCGAGCTGGTGCAGACGAAGGGGAAGGGCGCGTCCGGCTCGTTCAAGCTTGCCGGCGCCGGCGGCGGGGGGGCGGCCGAGGGCGGCAAGGCTCGTGCTGGCGGTGCCAAGAAGAAGCGCGCCGCTCCGGCCAGCAAGGAGAAGAAGGGCGCCCGTGCGGCCGGCGCAAAGAAGGCTGGTGGCGTGAAGGCGGCGACCGGTCGGAAGGCGGGCGCCGCCAAGAAGGCGTCTGCGGCGTCGGCCGCGCCCGCGGGTGCGAAGAAGGCGGCTGCGGCCAAGCCGGCCAAGGCCAAGTCGCCGTCGAAGGCGAAGAAGGCCGCCAAGGTTCCGACGAAGAAGCCGAAGGCGCCGCGCCCGAAGAAGGCGACGACGCCGTCTAAGGCGAAGGCTTCGCCCAAGAAGAAGAAGTAGAGTAGAGGAGAAAGAGATGGGAGAAAGGAAGGGTTTGGCGCTTGACTCCGTCGTCCCCACCCCCCGTCGTCGTCTAGTGGCGCGCAAGAGACGCGCGGCCCAAAACGGCCCTTCTCAGGGCCATCAAAGCACGTCGGGGAAGGTTTTGATTGTCGTGTTGCGTTTGGTGTGGGTGTCTGTCTGGCGTTTCTGTATGCCCGTGGGGATGCTGTTTGCGTGCCGTGGTGGTTGGATTGCGGGGGTCGGTGGCGGGTGTGGGCGGCGGTAGCGGTAAGCGGTGTTGTTGTTGTTGTCGTGGTTGATTGTCGCCGTGTTTGTGGCGGCGGCCGACGGTTGGTTTTTCTGTCACGTTGTTTTGTTTGAATACGTTGGTTGGCTTGCCTGCGTTCGTTCGTCTCGGATGTCTGTCTTGTCGAGTCGTGTCTGGTCTTTGTTTTGTTTTGTTCCTTTGTGTGTGTGTGTGTGTGTGTTATGTTTTGCAACGGGGGGCACGTTGAGATGTGGAAGGAGTCGGCGGGGATTTCGGTGGCGCGTAGAGCGAGCGAGCGCGCGCGCCTGCCTGGCCGTTGGCCGTCGGAGTGGAGTGCGGGTTTTTTTTGTTTTCGAAACGAAAGCGGCGGCCGGCCAGCCACCCGTGCGGTGTGACGTCGGCCGTTGGGTATTGTGCGCTTTGAGCGCCGGGGAGGGATGATGTGTGATTGTTGCGCGCTGCTAGCAGGCAGGCAGAGTGAGCGGGTGTGGCGGACGGACGGGAAGTGGTGGTTTTTTTTTTGTTTTTGGGTTGCGGGGCGAGAGGCAGGCGACCGACAAAGTTTGCTCGCGACGGAGAGATGTTAGTGGCCCTGAAAAGGGCCGTTTTTGTTTGTGCGGTGCGGTGCGGTGCGGTGCCGCGGCGCGGTTTAGGCGCGCTCGCCGCGGATGCGGCGCGCGAGCTGGATGTCCTTGGGCATGATGGTGACGCGCTTGGCGTGGATTGCGCACAGGTTGGTGTCTTCGAAGAGGCCGACGAGGTAGGCCTCGCTGGCCTCCTGCAGGGCCATGACTGCGGAGCTCTGGAAGCGCAGGTCGGTCTTGAAGTCCTGGGCGATCTCGCGCACTAGGCGCTGGAATGGCAGCTTGCGGATGAGCAGCTCTGTGCTCTTCTGGTAGCGCCTGATTTCTCGCAGGGCGACGGTGCCCGGCCTGTAGCGGTGGGGCTTCTTGACGCCTCCGGTGGCGGGCGCGCTCTTCCTCGCCGCCTTGGTGGCGAGCTGTTTGCGCGGCGCCTTTCCGCCGGTGGACTTGCGGGCCGTTTGCTTTGTGCGGGCCATGGCGGTAGCGGTAGCGGTAGCGGAGCGGCGTGCGTGGAGGTTAGGTGCGGCGCGGCGTCCGGTGCTGCCTTGACAACGGGCCCGCGCGCCTCCGTGCTGCGCTTATATGCCCTCGGTTGCGCGTGGTGGGGGGAGGGCGGGCCAGAGTCTATATAGGGGGGCGGCGGGCGCGCTGGGCGCAGACCGTAGCCGACTCGCCAGCCGCTGCAGCTGCTGTTTGTGCACGTTTTGCTTTGCCCGAGGAAGGAAGGATGACAGGCCGCGGCAAGGGAGGAAAGGGGCTCGGCAAGGGTGGCGCCAAGCGGCACCGCAAGGTGTTGCGCGACAACATCCAGGGCATCACGAAGCCCGCCATCCGCCGCCTGGCTCGCAGGGGCGGCGTGAAGCGCATCTCTGGTCTGATCTACGAGGAGACCCGCGGGGTGCTGAAGGTGTTCCTGGAGAACGTGATCCGCGACGCGGTGACGTACACTGAGCACGCCAAGCGCAAGACTGTGACGGCCATGGACGTGGTGTACGCCCTGAAGAGGCAGGGGCGCACCCTGTACGGTTTCGGCGGTTAGGCTGCGTCGCAGCGGGCGCTGGCCTTCCCGCGGCCGTGCTTGTGGGTGGGAGAGACTAGAAAACGGCCCTTTTCAGGGCCACCACACTGTTCGGAAGTTGAAAAGTGCGAAAGAGTCTGTGTTGTTGTTGCTGCGTGTGTGCGCTGTGTTGTTTGTTTGTTTCTTTCTTTCTTTCCGTTTGAGCGACGTGATGTGACTGGGAGGGGAGAAGGAAAGGAAACGTGTCATGTGGCTGGCTGTGTGTGGAGCTGCTTCGTTTGTGTGTTTGTTATTGTGTGTCTTTGTATCGATCGCGACGGAGATGGCGGGCTGTGTGTTGTTGTGCGAGAGGCGGTGATTATTTGCTTGCGTGGTTTGGCTCTGTGTGTTTGTTTGCGGCGGCGGCGTTGGGGTTTCCGAGGCAAGGCGTGTGGGCATAGGCGGCCGGATCAGCTGTTTCGTTCGTGTCGACGGCCGTTGCGCGCGGGAGTGGAGGGCGGTGTGTCGACACGCCTCCCTTTAACAATGGTCATTATTGCTGCCGTTGTCGGTTTGGAAGGCGACTGCGACCGTGCAAAATGTGTGTGTGTGTGTGTGTGTTTTGGGCCACACGGGCTGTGTGGACGACAAGATGGCGGACGTGCGCCGGCGGCGGCTGTGCTGTGACGGTGCAAAGTTAAAACAAAACAAGGTGCGGCGAGGACGACTGAAATTTTGCTTTGGACGTAGGTTTGTGTGGTGGCCCTGAAAAGGGCCGATTGTTGTGGGCCGAGCCGGCAAAGCGCGTTGCGTGCAGGGGAGCACGCGGCGGCTGCGATTGCCTGGCCTCCTTTAGGCCTTCTTCTCGGTCTTCTTTGGCAGCAGGACGGCCTGGATGTTGGGCAGGACACCACCCTGTGCGATGGTGACGCCCGACAGGAGCTTGTTGAGCTCCTCGTCGTTGCGGATGGCAAGCTGCAGGTGGCGCGGGATGATGCGCGTCTTCTTGTTGTCGCGGGCCGCGTTTCCGGCCAGCTCGAGCACCTCAGCCGCGAGGTACTCCATGACGGCGGCGAGGTAGACGGGCGCCCCGGCGCCGACGCGCTCTGCGTAGTTTCCCTTGCGCAGGAGGCGGTGGATTCTGCCGACCGGGAACTGGAGCCCAGCCCTGCTTGAGCGGGACTTTGACTTGCCCTTGACTTTGCCTCCCTTTCCGCGTCCGGACATGGCGATGGGCTAGCGACGGTGCACACGAAACGGAAACGAAAACGACCGGTGCGAGCGGCAGCGAGTCGAGCAGCGGAGTGCGTGCCGGCGCAGCCGGGGTGGGGGTGCTTTATGGGCTCGGGTGCGGCGGCCGGTTGCGCGCGCGCCCCATTGGTCGGCGGCCGCAACAGGGCGAGCTGGTAAAGGTGCGGCGGCGGCTGGCGGCGGGTGCCACTGTGTGGGGAGACGCTGACTAGAGCGGAGCGCTTGCTACTGGTGTTGCTGCTGCCGTACGTTGGTTCGAGATGCCGCCCAAGACTAGCGGGAAGGCCGCCAAGAAGGCTGGCAAGGCGCAGAAGAACATTTCGAAGGGCGACAAGAAGAAGAAGCGCAAGAGGAAGGAGAGCTATGCCATCTACATCTACAAGGTGCTGAAGCAGGTGCACCCTGACACGGGCATCTCGTCGAAGGCGATGAGCATCATGAACAGCTTCGTGAACGACATTTTCGAGCGCATTGCGGCCGAGGCTTCTCGCCTGGCGCACTACAACAAGCGCTCGACCATCACGTCCCGCGAGATCCAGACCGCTGTGCGGCTGTTGCTGCCTGGCGAGCTGGCCAAGCACGCCGTGAGCGAGGGCACGAAGGCGGTGACCAAGTACACGAGCTCCAAGTAAGGAGGTGGCTCTGGAATGGAAGGAAGGATGGAGAAGGCTCCTCCGTTGCGAGAGCGGCAAAACGGCCCTTTTCAGGGCCACCAACTTGCCTTTTGCGGGAAGGGCGGAATTGTTGTTGTTGTTTGTGTGTGTGGACGGCTGTGATGTATGTGTGCATTTTGATTGTGGGTGGGGGGGCGCGTCAAAGCGTGTTGCGCGGGGTACGGCCACGAGGTTGGTCGCCGTGGCGTGGAATGGTGGCACGCCTCGTTGGCGTGGTTTTTGACCCATTGGTGTTGTTGGGGTGTGTGTGTGTGTTACCCGTCTGCGAGGGGGGACAGTGCGATCGGCGACTTTTGTGTCACCGTAACGACGGCCGTTTGCGGGTTTGTTTTTTTGCACATCATACATGGCGAGGGTGAAATGTGAAATGTTTTTGTTTGGTTTTTGTTTTGTTTTTTTGCCGCCCACTATTCCCTTTGCTGTACGCCGAGTTTGACAATGGTGCGACGTAACTGCAGCGTGGAGGTGTGTGAGTGACGTTGAAATGAACGTGCCATTAAGACGCATTGTTGTTGTATTGTACTGTACGTGTACGGCGACACGCACGATGATGTACCATTCGACTCTGATGTTTGATAGCCGTGTCTGACTGATTGCGTACGACGCACGCACACCGATGTCGTCATTCAAGATGCACGCTAGACGACGACGGCGGCGGCGGCGGTGGTCGTTTGTTTGGCGAATGTCTGTACACGTGTTTGTCTGTGTCCATCCGGTATGTATTTGTTTGTTTGAAAGTGTTTTGTGTGTCGGTGACGTGGTCCGATCCGTCGCCCCCTGAGTAACTGTCGATCGGCGCGATAGACCGGCGTCACGCAACTGAACCGAAGTCTTGGGCACACCCGTCATACTGTTGTACACCGTCGCGCTGAGAACGGTAACGAAAGGTTGACGTTGATCGGTCGAATGTCTGGGCAGAACGTGAGGAATGAGGCAAGAGTGCAAGGAGGGGGGGCAAAAGAGAGAGGAAGGGAAAAAGGGGAGAAACGCATTCGTAGAGCAACGGAACGTTCCCGTGTCGGAGGCGTATTGGAGCCGCACTGAAATGCGTTTAACGGCGGCGCGGCTGCAAGTGTCTGCCGTGGTGAACGTTACCTTTGACGGCTGCATTGGGCTTTGCCTTTGCTTTCGCTTTCGCTTTCGCGTTCGCTTTCGCTTTCCCGGATGTACGTAACGTTTGTTGATATGGTTCTGAGGAAGAGTGTATGACAGTGCCGTGCCGTCCATGTTCGTGTGCCCTCCCATTGTGTGTATGCTATTGTCTGTGTACTTGAATGATGTATGTAGGTGTTAGTGGACATGTTTTACCAGTGGGGGGAAATGGATCGTCGATAGTTGCCGTCACTCTGTCACGGTCGAGATGACGCACCCTCCGTACAGAAAGGTGTCGAGAAAGTGAGTGTGTGTGTGCGTCCGTGAATTGGCAGCGTTTGGAGGTGGGCGTGCCCTGCATGTGGCCCGGAAAAGGCTGTTCGTTAGGCGGTAGTGTTGTGTGGACAGGGGAGGGGCATGCGTAACGCTGCTGGCATGGCATTTCGGGAGATGGGAGGGGGCAAACGAGGAAACGAGGAGCGGCGGCCAAAGACGGGACGGGGAGGGGCGCGGTGTGGGTGGCTTGCGCCTGTGCTCGGCGTTGTGGTTTGTGCAAAAGAGGAGGAGAAAAACAATGTGAGTTGCCAGGGAGGGGAGCGGTGTTGTGTTGTGGTTGTCGTGGTGTAGCCGCAGACGCGGCTGTCAGTGAACGTGGCGAGACGGACGGATGCGCGGAGGGGCGGGGGCGGCGCATTTCGCCGGTGCCGTGCCGTGCCGTGCCTGAAAGCCGCGTGGTCGCTGTGTTGTTGGTGGCGTGGGGGCGAGGAGAGTACCGTACGGGTGTGCTTGTGCGCCGGAAATGGCACACTGCGCCCGCCCGTCTTGGAGGCTGATGGCTGTGGTGTGGAAATGGGGCGCGGTGATGTTGAAGCACAGAAAAGAAACCAAGAAAACGGAAGGCGTGATGCGGCGGTGGTGGTGAGAGCGGGAAAAACAAAACAAAAGAAAAAAAACAAAAAAAAAAAAGAAGGAAAAACAACAAGAAACAAAAAAGAAAACAAAAAGTCTATCAATATTAAAATGTAAATGGAAATGGACCCAGGTATAACCTCCCTGCACAAATAGCAGAGAGTCCGATGATAATAAAAATGTGCCAGAATGTTAACGTCCCTACAAAACAAACCCAACGATAATATTAATGAAAGAGTGAACCGTATGTAACATTGCAACAGACATAATGAAACCTGATAAATTGTATAAGGGCAGCAGCCGTTGACCTTTGGCCCTGTATTCAGAATAAAAAGAGCCAAAGATCGTTACCCCAATGAAAAAGACACTGAAACACGTATGTAACATAGTAGCGATGGCGAGACATTGTAGCATCTGTGACCAGAGAGTTTGCGCTGGACTGCGCGAGTGTTGCGAGCGGTTCTCAGTCAGTCAGTCAGTCTGTGTAGTTGAGGGCTGTACTCTGTCAGTAGTCGTCGCGTGCAGTACGCTAATAGTCGTCATGCAGAGCGGTCGGTCAGTAGTAGCAGCCGAGTGCGGTTGTGTGATGTAGGCGGTCGGCAACACTGGTCAAGATGGTGAATAAGGTATACTGTTAATTGATATAATCGTTAGATAATGAGAAATTGTATTTATTGTAATTATTCTCCAACAAGTTCCCCAATAATAATTTTTATTTCAAAAGCATTTTTCAAACATTTAATCTTTTATTGAACTAAAGAGTTCGTTCCACTTCTTTGAAGAAAAATGTCACTAAAATCACAAAGAAAGAGAATATTATTATTTGCAATGCAGTTCCTCCAAGCGCTGCGCAACAACCAGAGCAGAAATGTGACATCCATTTATTCGGAGGTAAGACTTTTAATTCTGATTGTTTTGCACAGGGCCAAAGACCGATATTTCGGTTTAATTGAAGTTTCTTGTCACTGAACGGACTTTTGTAAATGTTGTGTGAAGACTTTATATTTGAGTCAGATTGCGAATTGCACATTTTTGTTGCCATTTTCAATACCTCTCATTGTGGGCGAGGTTACAATTAGCGCAATGTCCATTAGCATCCGTAAATAACATTGTCCATTATTTTAAATATTGCTGGGAGGTTACAACACACACACACACAAAACAAAAAACAAAAAAAAACAAAAAATTGCATTTATATCCGCTCCTCAATTGTAGATACCCCTTACACAGCTGTGTGCAATGAATGAGTGCTGGCTGGTAATTAATTGCACTCCTTGGAGGGAAATGCCATAGGAAGTAGTCTTTAAAAAGTGAATGTTTTTCGTTAAGAGACAAAAGTTACTTTAGAAAAAAAGTAATAGTGGGGCTTTTGTTGTTGAACAAAATAAGTACAATGAACATACGTTATCAGATTTGCGCAATGCAGCGTCACACCACCTTTTGATTATAACACAATATACTATACATCGTCCCGAACCGTGACCAGAGTCGCGAGACGAGCAGAGCACGCCGCCGACGCCCGCTCAGTACAACCGTCCACCCGCTACTACTGTCGACCGACTACTACCTCTCCCGACTCGCGCTACAATATATATAACAACTGTTCCTGGCGAGCCGGTGCGTGCAACTACTGTCGTCTGGCGCGGTCCAAGCGCCGACTAGCAGCGATAAAGAACTCTCTGGTCAGACAGAGATGCTGTCATGCCTCGCCATCGCTCTGGTAATGAATACATACGTGGTGCAGCGTGCGTACCACCGGAACACGCAGTGGCGGAGCCAAAGACTGTGTTGTCGAGGTCGAGTGCGAGTGGGAAGAGAGGCAGCGTCGGCACGGAGATGCAAGCGAGCGCGAGACGCACGGGGGCTGCGGCGTGGCGCGTTTGCGGTCGGCGCCTTTGGTGGCAACGGCCGGGACAAGCAGCGGTGTATGGTGTGGTGCGGGGCGGACAGGGGCGGCGGTGGACGGGGAGGAGGCGGCGCGACGACGGCATGGGGGCGAAAACGGGACGGGGGACGGCGGATGTTGAGAGGCGTCACGCGCGGACAGGACACAGACACAGAGACACACAGATTGGAAAGGGAGGGTGCGCGGTAGTAGTTGGGAATGTGCGTACCGTGCGGGATGGGAGTGGGCGAGGAACACGGTCGTGGCCCCTGTTTTGGGTGCGTGTGATGACGTCGGTGTGTTGTGGGAAGGGAAGGTGCTGTGGCGGCGGCGCGTAATGGGCGTAGGCCGAAAAGAGAAAGGAACGTGGGCAGTGTGTTGGCAAGCGTCGGTTCGACTGCGACGTTGATGGGCAGGGCAGGGCAAGGTTAATGGTGGTAGGAGTAGGCGTGTGGGCGCAAAAAATCTGCCGCTGCAGGCGGTGCCGTAACCGCCATGGCGGGAAGGAGAGAGGGCCAAAGAAAGAAAGAAAGAAAGAAGAAAACAAAAAAAAAAAAAGGAGGGGGGGGGGCGAAAGTGGAGAGGCGGTGGTGTGAGAAGGGCGGGGGCGGAAGGAAGGCAGGAAGGACAAGAGGCGAGGCGACGGCTTGCTTTGTGTATCGGTCGGTCTCTGGCTATGCTTCGTTTTCTGCAGCAGGGTCGGTGCGCGGCGTGGCTCGCGGCAGTGGGAACGCCTGGTGGCTGGACGGCCAGCAATGCGGTTGGATGGGCGGCCACAGCACCGCACCTGTGCCCGAGGAGGAGACGCTGGCGGCGGGCCCTGAGGTGAGGCCGGCTCGGCTGGGGCTGTGGATGTGTAGGTGTGCGCCGCTGCTGCAACAACGAGTAAAACGCGAGAAGAAGGGATGGCGGTAGAGAGGAAAAAAAGAAAAAGGTCGTGTTGTGTTGATGCGCAGGCAGACGCGTACAGAGGGACGAGCCCGGTCTGCAGCAGGGTGTGGCCGTGCCGAGTGCAGAGCAGCGGCGGCTCGGTTCGGTTCGGCCCGGCCCGGCGGGCCGCGCTGTTGTCGCGGACGTGAGCGCCCCCTGGCGGGTGGCCGGAGGCGGCGCGGCGTGTTGGACGTGTGGCTGGTGGCAGTGCACAATTTGCGAGTGGCTGGCGGTGTGGTGTGGCGGTTGGCGCGTCGGGCGGCGGAGAGGTATGTGTTGCGGGCGCCCTTTGCTGCGCTGCGTCGTTGCGTGTGCCGTACAGGGCGGGCGCTTGTCGACTGTGTGGGCGGTGTGGCGAATTGGCGTGAAACGGCTGCCGAGAGGTGTGTGGTAGCGAGCCGGTCGGTGGTGTCAGTGCGAAGGGGAATGTGCGTGCGTTTGGCGGTTTCGGTGTGCTTTTTGCGGCGTGAGAGTGGGAATTAGTGGGGCCGGCTGTTGTGTTGGTTCCTTGTGTCTTGTGTCGCGTAGCTTGATGGCAACGTGGAAGGACGCCGGTTTCGTTTCGAGCCTTGCGTGTGGTTGTCGACGTTGACTGGTTGGCGTGTGCCGATGCACGTGCATGTGTGGGTCGCGAGTGCGTTTTTGGCTGGCTGTGTGTGTGTGTGTGTGTGTGTGTGTGTGTGTGTGTGTGTTTTGGGGGGGAAGGGGGAGGCGGTGGTGAAAGTGCAGTCGTTGCCACGGGCGTCGTCGGGTGGGGCTGGGGCTGTGCGTCGTGGCGGAAAGGTGGTAGGTTGCGGGAAGCGAGCCCGTCGTTGACGGTGTCGCGTGAGTTGTGAATCGAGTGGGGCGCGGGGCGCGGGACAGGAGCAGCGTGCCGCTGCGTCGTGGTCGTCAGCAGAGGCTGTGCGTGTGCTTGTCCTTTTTGTGGGCGGTTCGTGCGAGGCGTTTTTGTTTTGTGTTGCCCTAGTTGTTAGTTTATTTTGTTTGTGTTTGTTATTTTGAGACGACGACTGGTTGGTGGCGTGCGCGCGAAGTGGCGGTGTGCGCTTCCCGTGTCGTTTGTGTTGTTTGGTTTTTTTGTTTTTGTGTGTTTTTTTTTTTTTTTTTTTTTTTTTTTTTTTTGCACTGGGCCCCGGTGGGTGGGTGCGTGTGTGTCGATTGCCGGCTGGCGAAAGGTGCGCCATCGGCGGGGTGGGTCGCCGGCACAAGTAGAGGCGGCGGCGTTGTTGCTGTTGTTGTGTGGTGTTTGTTTTGTTCGGCTGTGTCGGCGAGCTGTGTTGCGGTGCGTGTGAATGGTGGTGCAAAAGTGCTGGCGTTGGGGCTGCGACTGCGACGGCGACGGCGGCGAGCCGCGGGCGCGCCATTGATAGTGATGTTGTGAACAGCGGCTGTGTACGGTAGTGGTGTTGTTGTAGCACGACGTGCATCCGGGCCGGCGCGGAAAGCGCAGTTGCGGGCGGTTGCCCTTCGGTGCCAGCCATGTCGCGTGAGCGGCGGGTTGCTCTGGTGTCGACACGTGGTGCTCTGGGTTGTTGTATGGTGCCCTTTGGCCGGTGGGGGTGGTTCGCGTGTGTCTCGTTCGCGCTCGGTGTCTGGTCGTGGTCGTGCTGCTCCCCCGTCTGTCGGCGGTTTCCGACGTCGTCTGTACGTTTTTGTTCGTTTGCGGCGTGCCTGCCGACGTCGTCCCGTCGCGACCTTTCAACCGAAAGTGTGGCGCCCGAAGGTGAACGAACGTAACCCTGACCTCGGCGCTTTACGCTGAGCCGAGCGAACCGAACCGAACCTAACCTGTGGTGTGGCGAGGTGAGCTCAGCCTGTGAGCCCCTAACGTCTACGTAAGGTAAGCTGTCCGGCTCACGCCTCACGTTTTTGAACGCTTTTTTAACCTACGTTTGACGCTTCTTAACCTAGCACTGACCCCTTAACCTAACGTGTAACCTAACCTAACCTAACCTAACCTAACCTAACCTAACCTAACCTAACCTAACCTCTGACGCCTGACGTGTTTGAATGCTTAACCTAAGTTTGACGCTTAACCTAACCCAAGTCCCCTTAACCTAACCCACGTCCACCTAACCTAACCTAACCTAACGTAGACGTGTAAACGTAATGTGTAACGCGTAACGTGTAAGGTCGGCTGTCGTGTGTGCTTGACGGCAGATTGGGTTGGTCTGTAGATTCGGATTGCGGTTTGCCTCGGTCGAGGGGTTGGGTCGGAAGCGGCGAGGGGCGGCGGCGCCTGTTGCGCAGGCGGCGTCCGTTTGCGGCGGGCAATTGTTGAGAAACGGCTGTGAATGTTGGCGGGCGAGAGGAGGAGGACGGCGCGCGATGTGGCCCGACGGCTGCGGGCCGATCGGGAAACGGCGGGAGGGCGACGGAAGGCGATGGGGCGGCGGAGGCGCGTTTGCACGGCCGTCATCGCCGCACGCCTCGGCTTGTGTGGCTGTGGCGCCGGCCGCGCTGGCCGGGCTGCCGCGGCGACGGTGTGGGAGTTTTGCCGAAGGTTTGGCCATTGTGGCGGGTCGTCGGCTGGGGCTGTGGGGGCGGCATTTGGGCGGGGGCGGCGATTCTCGGCGGGCCGACCCAGGCTGTAGCGCGCGGTAGCTGCAGTTTGGCCGTGGTTTGCGGCGCTGCCGTGGCGACTGGTTGGCGACTGTGGTGTGGCTGTGTGTAGCCCCATCCTCGGTGGTTTGAAAGGCGCGGGCGGTTGTGGCGCAGGTTTGGGGCTGCTCCGCACAGGCTGTCGGACGTTGGGCGGTAGCAAGCGCGGGAGGCGCGGCGCGGCGGCGCGCAGAGTGGCGGCCGCTCTCTCGGCCGTCCGCGCCCGCCCGCGACACTGGCTGGGCCTTGTGATTCTCTGCTCTGCTGCTGTGCTGTGCTTGCGTGCCTGCCTGCCGTCCCGCTCGCTCTCGCTGTGTGTTACGCGCGTCGTCGAAATGGCAGATCAGGCGGCTACGAACGAGACTGCTGCGGCACCCGCCGCCACCGGCACTACGAAGAAGGCCAAGTCTGCGTCGTCTGCGAAGAAGCCGCGCGCCAAGCCTGCGCACCCGCGCACCTCTGAGATGGTGACGGCCGCCATCAAGAGTCTGAAGGAGCGCGGCGGGTCGTCGCTGCAGGCGATCAAGAAGTACATAGCCGCGCACTACAAGCTGGACGCGGAGAAGCTGGCGCCGTTTATCAAGAAGTACCTCAAGTCGGCCGTCGTGGCGGGCGAGCTGGTGCAGACGAAGGGGAAGGGCGCGTCCGGCTCGTTCAAGCTTGCCGGCGCCGGCGGCGGGGGGGCGGCCGAGGGCGGCAAGGCTCGTGCTGGCGGTGCCAAGAAGAAGCGCGCCGCTCCGGCCAGCAAGGAGAAGAAGGGCGCCCGTGCGGCCGGCGCAAAGAAGGCTGGTGGCGTGAAGGCGGCGACCGGTCGGAAGGCGGGCGCCGCCAAGAAGGCGTCTGCGGCGTCGGCCGCGCCCGCGGGTGCGAAGAAGGCGGCTGCGGCCAAGCCGGCCAAGGCCAAGTCGCCGTCGAAGGCGAAGAAGGCCGCCAAGGTTCCGACGAAGAAGCCGAAGGCGCCGCGCCCGAAGAAGGCGACGACGCCGTCTAAGGCGAAGGCTTCGCCCAAGAAGAAGAAGTAGAGTAGAGGAGAAAGAGATGGGAGAAAGGAAGGGTTTGGCGCTTGACTCCGTCGTCCCCACCCCCCGTCGTCGTCTAGTGGCGCGCAAGAGACGCGCGGCCCAAAACGGCCCTTCTCAGGGCCATCAAAGCACGTCGGGGAAGGTTTTGATTGTCGTGTTGCGTTTGGTGTGGGTGTCTGTCTGGCGTTTCTGTATGCCCGTGGGGATGCTGTTTGCGTGCCGTGGTGGTTGGATTGCGGGGGTCGGTGGCGGGTGTGGGCGGCGGTAGCGGTAAGCGGTGTTGTTGTTGTTGTCGTGGTTGATTGTCGCCGTGTTTGTGGCGGCGGCCGACGGTTGGTTTTTCTGTCACGTTGTTTTGTTTGAATACGTTGGTTGGCTTGCCTGCGTTCGTTCGTCTCGGATGTCTGTCTTGTCGAGTCGTGTCTGGTCTTTGTTTTGTTTTGTTCCTTTGTGTGTGTGTGTGTGTGTGTTATGTTTTGCAACGGGGGGCACGTTGAGATGTGGAAGGAGTCGGCGGGGATTTCGGTGGCGCGTAGAGCGAGCGAGCGCGCGCGCCTGCCTGGCCGTTGGCCGTCGGAGTGGAGTGCGGGTTTTTTTTGTTTTCGAAACGAAAGCGGCGGCCGGCCAGCCACCCGTGCGGTGTGACGTCGGCCGTTGGGTATTGTGCGCTTTGAGCGCCGGGGAGGGATGATGTGTGATTGTTGCGCGCTGCTAGCAGGCAGGCAGAGTGAGCGGGTGTGGCGGACGGACGGGAAGTGGTGGTTTTTTTTTGTTTTTGGGTTGCGGGGCGAGAGGCAGGCGACCGACAAAGTTTGCTCGCGACGGAGAGATGTTAGTGGCCCTGAAAAGGGCCGTTTTTGTTTGTGCGGTGCGGTGCGGTGCGGTGCCGCGGCGCGGTTTAGGCGCGCTCGCCGCGGATGCGGCGCGCGAGCTGGATGTCCTTGGGCATGATGGTGACGCGCTTGGCGTGGATTGCGCACAGGTTGGTGTCTTCGAAGAGGCCGACGAGGTAGGCCTCGCTGGCCTCCTGCAGGGCCATGACTGCGGAGCTCTGGAAGCGCAGGTCGGTCTTGAAGTCCTGGGCGATCTCGCGCACTAGGCGCTGGAATGGCAGCTTGCGGATGAGCAGCTCTGTGCTCTTCTGGTAGCGCCTGATTTCTCGCAGGGCGACGGTGCCCGGCCTGTAGCGGTGGGGCTTCTTGACGCCTCCGGTGGCGGGCGCGCTCTTCCTCGCCGCCTTGGTGGCGAGCTGTTTGCGCGGCGCCTTTCCGCCGGTGGACTTGCGGGCCGTTTGCTTTGTGCGGGCCATGGCGGTAGCGGTAGCGGTAGCGGAGCGGCGTGCGTGGAGGTTAGGTGCGGCGCGGCGTCCGGTGCTGCCTTGACAACGGGCCCGCGCGCCTCCGTGCTGCGCTTATATGCCCTCGGTTGCGCGTGGTGGGGGGAGGGCGGGCCAGAGTCTATATAGGGGGGCGGCGGGCGCGCTGGGCGCAGACCGTAGCCGACTCGCCAGCCGCTGCAGCTGCTGTTTGTGCACGTTTTGCTTTGCCCGAGGAAGGAAGGATGACAGGCCGCGGCAAGGGAGGAAAGGGGCTCGGCAAGGGTGGCGCCAAGCGGCACCGCAAGGTGTTGCGCGACAACATCCAGGGCATCACGAAGCCCGCCATCCGCCGCCTGGCTCGCAGGGGCGGCGTGAAGCGCATCTCTGGTCTGATCTACGAGGAGACCCGCGGGGTGCTGAAGGTGTTCCTGGAGAACGTGATCCGCGACGCGGTGACGTACACTGAGCACGCCAAGCGCAAGACTGTGACGGCCATGGACGTGGTGTACGCCCTGAAGAGGCAGGGGCGCACCCTGTACGGTTTCGGCGGTTAGGCTGCGTCGCAGCGGGCGCTGGCCTTCCCGCGGCCGTGCTTGTGGGTGGGAGAGACTAGAAAACGGCCCTTTTCAGGGCCACCACACTGTTCGGAAGTTGAAAAGTGCGAAAGAGTCTGTGTTGTTGTTGCTGCGTGTGTGCGCTGTGTTGTTTGTTTGTTTCTTTCTTTCTTTCCGTTTGAGCGACGTGATGTGACTGGGAGGGGAGAAGGAAAGGAAACGTGTCATGTGGCTGGCTGTGTGTGGAGCTGCTTCGTTTGTGTGTTTGTTATTGTGTGTCTTTGTATCGATCGCGACGGAGATGGCGGGCTGTGTGTTGTTGTGCGAGAGGCGGTGATTATTTGCTTGCGTGGTTTGGCTCTGTGTGTTTGTTTGCGGCGGCGGCGTTGGGGTTTCCGAGGCAAGGCGTGTGGGCATAGGCGGCCGGATCAGCTGTTTCGTTCGTGTCGACGGCCGTTGCGCGCGGGAGTGGAGGGCGGTGTGTCGACACGCCTCCCTTTAACAATGGTCATTATTGCTGCCGTTGTCGGTTTGGAAGGCGACTGCGACCGTGCAAAATGTGTGTGTGTGTGTGTGTGTTTTGGGCCACACGGGCTGTGTGGACGACAAGATGGCGGACGTGCGCCGGCGGCGGCTGTGCTGTGACGGTGCAAAGTTAAAACAAAACAAGGTGCGGCGAGGACGACTGAAATTTTGCTTTGGACGTAGGTTTGTGTGGTGGCCCTGAAAAGGGCCGATTGTTGTGGGCCGAGCCGGCAAAGCGCGTTGCGTGCAGGGGAGCACGCGGCGGCTGCGATTGCCTGGCCTCCTTTAGGCCTTCTTCTCGGTCTTCTTTGGCAGCAGGACGGCCTGGATGTTGGGCAGGACACCACCCTGTGCGATGGTGACGCCCGACAGGAGCTTGTTGAGCTCCTCGTCGTTGCGGATGGCAAGCTGCAGGTGGCGCGGGATGATGCGCGTCTTCTTGTTGTCGCGGGCCGCGTTTCCGGCCAGCTCGAGCACCTCAGCCGCGAGGTACTCCATGACGGCGGCGAGGTAGACGGGCGCCCCGGCGCCGACGCGCTCTGCGTAGTTTCCCTTGCGCAGGAGGCGGTGGATTCTGCCGACCGGGAACTGGAGCCCAGCCCTGCTTGAGCGGGACTTTGACTTGCCCTTGACTTTGCCTCCCTTTCCGCGTCCGGACATGGCGATGGGCTAGCGACGGTGCACACGAAACGGAAACGAAAACGACCGGTGCGAGCGGCAGCGAGTCGAGCAGCGGAGTGCGTGCCGGCGCAGCCGGGGTGGGGGTGCTTTATGGGCTCGGGTGCGGCGGCCGGTTGCGCGCGCGCCCCATTGGTCGGCGGCCGCAACAGGGCGAGCTGGTAAAGGTGCGGCGGCGGCTGGCGGCGGGTGCCACTGTGTGGGGAGACGCTGACTAGAGCGGAGCGCTTGCTACTGGTGTTGCTGCTGCCGTACGTTGGTTCGAGATGCCGCCCAAGACTAGCGGGAAGGCCGCCAAGAAGGCTGGCAAGGCGCAGAAGAACATTTCGAAGGGCGACAAGAAGAAGAAGCGCAAGAGGAAGGAGAGCTATGCCATCTACATCTACAAGGTGCTGAAGCAGGTGCACCCTGACACGGGCATCTCGTCGAAGGCGATGAGCATCATGAACAGCTTCGTGAACGACATTTTCGAGCGCATTGCGGCCGAGGCTTCTCGCCTGGCGCACTACAACAAGCGCTCGACCATCACGTCCCGCGAGATCCAGACCGCTGTGCGGCTGTTGCTGCCTGGCGAGCTGGCCAAGCACGCCGTGAGCGAGGGCACGAAGGCGGTGACCAAGTACACGAGCTCCAAGTAAGGAGGTGGCTCTGGAATGGAAGGAAGGATGGAGAAGGCTCCTCCGTTGCGAGAGCGGCAAAACGGCCCTTTTCAGGGCCACCAACTTGCCTTTTGCGGGAAGGGCGGAATTGTTGTTGTTGTTTGTGTGTGTGGACGGCTGTGATGTATGTGTGCATTTTGATTGTGGGTGGGGGGGCGCGTCAAAGCGTGTTGCGCGGGGTACGGCCACGAGGTTGGTCGCCGTGGCGTGGAATGGTGGCACGCCTCGTTGGCGTGGTTTTTGACCCATTGGTGTTGTTGGGGTGTGTGTGTGTGTTACCCGTCTGCGAGGGGGGACAGTGCGATCGGCGACTTTTGTGTCACCGTAACGACGGCCGTTTGCGGGTTTGTTTTTTTGCACATCATACATGGCGAGGGTGAAATGTGAAATGTTTTTGTTTGGTTTTTGTTTTGTTTTTTTGCCGCCCACTATTCCCTTTGCTGTACGCCGAGTTTGACAATGGTGCGACGTAACTGCAGCGTGGAGGTGTGTGAGTGACGTTGAAATGAACGTGCCATTAAGACGCATTGTTGTTGTATTGTACTGTACGTGTACGGCGACACGCACGATGATGTACCATTCGACTCTGATGTTTGATAGCCGTGTCTGACTGATTGCGTACGACGCACGCACACCGATGTCGTCATTCAAGATGCACGCTAGACGACGACGGCGGCGGCGGCGGTGGTCGTTTGTTTGGCGAATGTCTGTACACGTGTTTGTCTGTGTCCATCCGGTATGTATTTGTTTGTTTGAAAGTGTTTTGTGTGTCGGTGACGTGGTCCGATCCGTCGCCCCCTGAGTAACTGTCGATCGGCGCGATAGACCGGCGTCACGCAACTGAACCGAAGTCTTGGGCACACCCGTCATACTGTTGTACACCGTCGCGCTGAGAACGGTAACGAAAGGTTGACGTTGATCGGTCGAATGTCTGGGCAGAACGTGAGGAATGAGGCAAGAGTGCAAGGAGGGGGGGCAAAAGAGAGAGGAAGGGAAAAAGGGGAGAAACGCATTCGTAGAGCAACGGAACGTTCCCGTGTCGGAGGCGTATTGGAGCCGCACTGAAATGCGTTTAACGGCGGCGCGGCTGCAAGTGTCTGCCGTGGTGAACGTTACCTTTGACGGCTGCATTGGGCTTTGCCTTTGCTTTCGCTTTCGCTTTCGCGTTCGCTTTCGCTTTCCCGGATGTACGTAACGTTTGTTGATATGGTTCTGAGGAAGAGTGTATGACAGTGCCGTGCCGTCCATGTTCGTGTGCCCTCCCATTGTGTGTATGCTATTGTCTGTGTACTTGAATGATGTATGTAGGTGTTAGTGGACATGTTTTACCAGTGGGGGGAAATGGATCGTCGATAGTTGCCGTCACTCTGTCACGGTCGAGATGACGCACCCTCCGTACAGAAAGGTGTCGAGAAAGTGAGTGTGTGTGTGCGTCCGTGAATTGGCAGCGTTTGGAGGTGGGCGTGCCCTGCATGTGGCCCGGAAAAGGCTGTTCGTTAGGCGGTAGTGTTGTGTGGACAGGGGAGGGGCATGCGTAACGCTGCTGGCATGGCATTTCGGGAGATGGGAGGGGGCAAACGAGGAAACGAGGAGCGGCGGCCAAAGACGGGACGGGGAGGGGCGCGGTGTGGGTGGCTTGCGCCTGTGCTCGGCGTTGTGGTTTGTGCAAAAGAGGAGGAGAAAAACAATGTGAGTTGCCAGGGAGGGGAGCGGTGTTGTGTTGTGGTTGTCGTGGTGTAGCCGCAGACGCGGCTGTCAGTGAACGTGGCGAGACGGACGGATGCGCGGAGGGGCGGGGGCGGCGCATTTCGCCGGTGCCGTGCCGTGCCGTGCCTGAAAGCCGCGTGGTCGCTGTGTTGTTGGTGGCGTGGGGGCGAGGAGAGTACCGTACGGGTGTGCTTGTGCGCCGGAAATGGCACACTGCGCCCGCCCGTCTTGGAGGCTGATGGCTGTGGTGTGGAAATGGGGCGCGGTGATGTTGAAGCACAGAAAAGAAACCAAGAAAACGGAAGGCGTGATGCGGCGGTGGTGGTGAGAGCGGGAAAAACAAAACAAAAGAAAAAAAACAACAAAAAAAAAGAAGGAAAAACAACAAGAAACAAAAAAGAAAACAAAAAGTCTATCAATATTAAAATGTAAATGGAAATGGACCCAGGTATAACCTCCCTGCACAAATAGCAGAGAGTCCGATGATAATAAAAATGTGCCAGAATGTTAACGTCCCTACAAAACAAACCCAACGATAATATTAATGAAAGAGTGAACCGTATGTAACATTGCAACAGACATAATGAAACCTGATAAATTGTATAAGGGCAGCAGCCGTTGACCTTTGGCCCTGTATTCAGAATAAAAAGAGCCAAAGATCGTTACCCCCAATGAAAAAGACACTGAAACACGTATGTAACATAGTAGCGATGGCGAGACATTGTAGCATCTGTGACCAGAGAGTTTGCGCTGGACTGCGCGAGTGTTGCGAGCGGTTCTCAGTCAGTCAGTCAGTCTGTGTAGTTGAGGGCTGTACTCTGTCAGTAGTCGTCGCGTGCAGTACGCTAATAGTCGTCATGCAGAGCGGTCGGTCAGTAGTAGCAGCCGAGTGCGGTTGTGTGATGTAGGCGGTCGGCAACACTGGTCAAGATGGTGAATAAGGTATACTGTTAATTGATATAATCGTTAGATAATGAGAAATTGTATTTATTGTAATTATTCTCCAACAAGTTCCCCAATAATAATTTTTATTTCAAAAGCATTTTTCAAACATTTAATCTTTTATTGAACTAAAGAGTTCGTTCCACTTCTTTGAAGAAAAATGTCACTAAAATCACAAAGAAAGAGAATATTATTATTTGCAATGCAGTTCCTCCAAGCGCTGCGCAACAACCAGAGCAGAAATGTGACATCCATTTATTCGGAGGTAAGACTTTTAATTCTGATTGTTTTGCACAGGGCCAAAGACCGATATTTCGGTTTAATTGAAGTTTCTTGTCACTGAACGGACTTTTGTAAATGTTGTGTGAAGACTTTATATTTGAGTCAGATTGCGAATTGCACATTTTTGTTGCCATTTTCAATACCTCTCATTGTGGGCGAGGTTACAATTAGCGCAATGTCCATTAGCATCCGTAAATAACATTGTCCATTATTTTAAATATTGCTGGGAGGTTACAACACACACACACACAAAACAAAAAACAAAAAAAAACAAAAATTGCATTTATATCCGCTCCTCAATTGTAGATACCCCTTACACAGCTGTGTGCAATGAATGAGTGCTGGCTGGTAATTAATTGCACTCCTTGGAGGGAAATGCCATAGGAAGTAGTCTTTAAAAAGTGAATGTTTTTCGTTAAGAGACAAAAGTTACTTTAGAAAAAAAGTAATAGTGGGGCTTTTGTTGTTGAACAAAATAAGTACAATGAACATACGTTATCAGATTTGCGCAATGCAGCGTCACACCACCTTTTGATTATAACACAATATACTATACATCGTCCCGAACCGTGACCAGAGTCGCGAGACGAGCAGAGCACGCCGCCGACGCCCGCTCAGTACAACCGTCCACCCGCTACTACTGTCGACCGACTACTACCTCTCCCGACTCGCGCTACAATATATATAACAACTGTTCCTGGCGACCCGGTGCGTGCAACTACTGTCGTCTGGCGCGGTCCAAGCGCCGACTAGCAGCGATAAAGAACTCTCTGGTCAGACAGAGATGCTGTCATGCCTCGCCATCGCTCTGGTAATGAATACATACGTGGTGCAGCGTGCGTACCACCGGAACACGCAGTGGCGGAGCCAAAGACTGTGTTGTCGAGGTCGAGTGCGAGTGGGAAGAGAGGCAGCGTCGGCACGGAGATGCAAGCGAGCGCGAGACGCACGGGGGCTGCGGCGTGGCGCGTTTGCGGTCGGCGCCTTTGGTGGCAACGGCCGGGACAAGCAGCGGTGTATGGTGTGGTGCGGGGCGGACAGGGGCGGCGGTGGACGGGGAGGAGGCGGCGCGACGACGGCATGGGGGCGAAAACGGGACGGGGGACGGCGGATGTTGAGAGGCGTCACGCGCGGACAGGACACAGACACAGAGACACACAGATTGGAAAGGGAGGGTGCGCGGTAGTAGTTGGGAATGTGCGTACCGTGCGGGATGGGAGTGGGCGAGGAACACGGTCGTGGCCCCTGTTTTGGGTGCGTGTGATGACGTCGGTGTGTTGTGGGAAGGGAAGGTGCTGTGGCGGCGGCGCGTAATGGGCGTAGGCCGAAAAGAGAAAGGAACGTGGGCAGTGTGTTGGCAAGCGTCGGTTCGACTGCGACGTTGATGGGCAGGGCAGGGCAAGGTTAATGGTGGTAGGAGTAGGCGTGTGGGCGCAAAAAATCTGCCGCTGCAGGCGGTGCCGTAACCGCCATGGCGGGAAGGAGAGAGGGCCAAAGAAAGAAAGAAAGAAAGAAGAAAACAAAAAAAAAAAAGGAGGGGGGGGGGCGAAAGTGGAGAGGCGGTGGTGTGAGAAGGGCGGGGGCGGAAGGAAGGCAGGAAGGACAAGAGGCGAGGCGACGGCTTGCTTTGTGTATCGGTCGGTCTCTGGCTATGCTTCGTTTTCTGCAGCAGGGTCGGTGCGCGGCGTGGCTCGCGGCAGTGGGAACGCCTGGTGGCTGGACGGCCAGCAATGCGGTTGGATGGGCGGCCACAGCACCGCACCTGTGCCCGAGGAGGAGACGCTGGCGGCGGGCCCTGAGGTGAGGCCGGCTCGGCTGGGGCTGTGGATGTGTAGGTGTGCGCCGCTGCTGCAACAACGAGTAAAACGCGAGAAGAAGGGATGGCGGTAGAGAGGAAAAAAAGAAAAAGGTCGTGTTGTGTTGATGCGCAGGCAGACGCGTACAGAGGGACGAGCCCGGTCTGCAGCAGGGTGTGGCCGTGCCGAGTGCAGAGCAGCGGCGGCTCGGTTCGGTTCGGCCCGGCCCGGCGGGCCGCGCTGTTGTCGCGGACGTGAGCGCCCCCTGGCGGGTGGCCGGAGGCGGCGCGGCGTGTTGGACGTGTGGCTGGTGGCAGTGCACAATTTGCGAGTGGCTGGCGGTGTGGTGTGGCGGTTGGCGCGTCGGGCGGCGGAGAGGTATGTGTTGCGGGCGCCCTTTGCTGCGCTGCGTCGTTGCGTGTGCCGTACAGGGCGGGCGCTTGTCGACTGTGTGGGCGGTGTGGCGAATTGGCGTGAAACGGCTGCCGAGAGGTGTGTGGTAGCGAGCCGGTCGGTGGTGTCAGTGCGAAGGGGAATGTGCGTGCGTTTGGCGGTTTCGGTGTGCTTTTTGCGGCGTGAGAGTGGGAATTAGTGGGGCCGGCTGTTGTGTTGGTTCCTTGTGTCTTGTGTCGCGTAGCTTGATGGCAACGTGGAAGGACGCCGGTTTCGTTTCGAGCCTTGCGTGTGGTTGTCGACGTTGACTGGTTGGCGTGTGCCGATGCACGTGCATGTGTGGGTCGCGAGTGCGTTTTTGGCTGGCTGTGTGTGTGTGTGTGTGTGTGTGTGTGTGTGTGTGTTTTGGGGGGGAAGGGGGAGGCGGTGGTGAAAGTGCAGTCGTTGCCACGGGCGTCGTCGGGTGGGGCTGGGGCTGTGCGTCGTGGCGGAAAGGTGGTAGGTTGCGGGAAGCGAGCCCGTCGTTGACGGTGTCGCGTGAGTTGTGAATCGAGTGGGGCGCGGGGCGCGGGACAGGAGCAGCGTGCCGCTGCGTCGTGGTCGTCAGCAGAGGCTGTGCGTGTGCTTGTCCTTTTTGTGGGCGGTTCGTGCGAGGCGTTTTTGTTTTGTGTTGCCCTAGTTGTTAGTTTATTTTGTTTGTGTTTGTTATTTTGAGACGACGACTGGTTGGTGGCGTGCGCGCGAAGTGGCGGTGTGCGCTTCCCGTGTCGTTTGTGTTGTTTGGTTTTTTTGTTTTTGTGTGTTTTTGTTTTTTTTTTTTTTTTTTTTTTTTTTTTTTTGCACTGGGCCCCGGTGGGTGGGTGCGTGTGTGTCGATTGCCGGCTGGCGAAAGGTGCGCCATCGGCGGGGTGGGTCGCCGGCACAAGTAGAGGCGGCGGCGTTGTTGCTGTTGTTGTGTGGTGTTTGTTTTGTTCGGCTGTGTCGGCGAGCTGTGTTGCGGTGCGTGTGAATGGTGGTGCAAAAGTGCTGGCGTTGGGGCTGCGACTGCGACGGCGACGGCGGCGAGCCGCGGGCGCGCCATTGATAGTGATGTTGTGAACAGCGGCTGTGTACGGTAGTGGTGTTGTTGTAGCACGACGTGCATCCGGGCCGGCGCGGAAAGCGCAGTTGCGGGCGGTTGCCCTTCGGTGCCAGCCATGTCGCGTGAGCGGCGGGTTGCTCTGGTGTCGACACGTGGTGCTCTGGGTTGTTGTGTGGTGCCCTTTGGCCGGTGGGGGTGGTTCGCGTGTGTCTCGTTCGCGCTCGGTGTCTGGTCGTGGTCGTGCTGCTCCCCCGTCTGTCGGCGGTTTCCGACGTCGTCTGTACGTTTTTGTTCGTTTGCGGCGTGCCTGCCGACGTCGTCCCGTCGCGACCTTTCAACCGAAAGTGTGGCGCCCGAAGGTGAACGAACGTAACCCTGACCTCGGCGCTTTACGCTGAGCCGAGCGAACCGAACCGAACCTAACCTGTGGTGTGGCGAGGTGAGCTCAGCCTGTGAGCCCCTAACGTCTACGTAAGGTAAGCTGTCCGGCTCACGCCTCACGTTTTTGAACGCTTTTTTAACCTACGTTTGACGCTTCTTAACCTAGCACTGACCCCTTAACCTAACGTGTAACCTAACCTAACCTAACCTAACCTAACCTAACCTAACCTAACCTAACCTAACCTCTGACGCCTGACGTGTTTGAATGCTTAACCTAAGTTTGACGCTTAACCTAACCCAAGTCCCCTTAACCTAACCCACGTCCACCTAACCTAACCTAACCTAACGTAGACGTGTAAACGTAATGTGTAACGCGTAACGTGTAAGGTCGGCTGTCGTGTGTGCTTGACGGCAGATTGGGTTGGTCTGTAGATTCGGATTGCGGTTTGCCTCGGTCGAGGGGTTGGGTCGGAAGCGGCGAGGGGCGGCGGCGCCTGTTGCGCAGGCGGCGTCCGTTTGCGGCGGGCAATTGTTGAGAAACGGCTGTGAATGTTGGCGGGCGAGAGGAGGAGGACGGCGCGCGATGTGGCCCGACGGCTGCGGGCCGATCGGGAAACGGCGGGAGGGCGACGGAAGGCGATGGGGCGGCGGAGGCGCGTTTGCACGGCCGTCATCGCCGCACGCCTCGGCTTGTGTGGCTGTGGCGCCGGCCGCGCTGGCCGGGCTGCCGCGGCGACGGTGTGGGAGTTTTGCCGAAGGTTTGGCCATTGTGGCGGGTCGTCGGCTGGGGCTGTGGGGGCGGCATTTGGGCGGGGGCGGCGATTCTCGGCGGGCCGACCCAGGCTGTAGCGCGCGGTAGCTGCAGTTTGGCCGTGGTTTGCGGCGCTGCCGTGGCGACTGGTTGGCGACTGTGGTGTGTAGCCCCATCCTCGGTGGTTTGAAAGGCGCGGGCGGTTGTGGCGCAGGTTTGGGGCTGCTCCGCACAGGCTGTCGGACGTTGGGCGGTAGCAAGCGCGGGAGGCGCGGCGCGGCGGCGCGCAGAGTGGCGGCCGCTCTCTCGGCCGTCCGCGCCCGCCCGCGACACTGGCTGGGCCTTGTGATTCTCTGCTCTGCTGCTGTGCTGTGCTTGCGTGCCTGCCTGCCGTCCCGCTCGCTCTCGCTGTGTGTTACGCGCGTCGTCGAAATGGCAGATCAGGCGGCTACGAACGAGACTGCTGCGGCACCCGCCGCCACCGGCACTACGAAGAAGGCCAAGTCTGCGTCGTCTGCGAAGAAGCCGCGCGCCAAGCCTGCGCACCCGCGCACCTCTGAGATGGTGACGGCCGCCATCAAGAGTCTGAAGGAGCGCGGCGGGTCGTCGCTGCAGGCGATCAAGAAGTACATAGCCGCGCACTACAAGCTGGACGCGGAGAAGCTGGCGCCGTTTATCAAGAAGTACCTCAAGTCGGCCGTCGTGGCGGGCGAGCTGGTGCAGACGAAGGGGAAGGGCGCGTCCGGCTCGTTCAAGCTTGCCGGCGCCGGCGGCGGGGGGGCGGCCGAGGGCGGCAAGGCTCGTGCTGGCGGTGCCAAGAAGAAGCGCGCCGCTCCGGCCAGCAAGGAGAAGAAGGGCGCCCGTGCGGCCGGCGCAAAGAAGGCTGGTGGCGTGAAGGCGGCGACCGGTCGGAAGGCGGGCGCCGCCAAGAAGGCGTCTGCGGCGTCGGCCGCGCCCGCGGGTGCGAAGAAGGCGGCTGCGGCCAAGCCGGCCAAGGCCAAGTCGCCGTCGAAGGCGAAGAAGGCCGCCAAGGTTCCGACGAAGAAGCCGAAGGCGCCGCGCCCGAAGAAGGCGACGACGCCGTCTAAGGCGAAGGCTTCGCCCAAGAAGAAGAAGTAGAGTAGAGGAGAAAGAGATGGGAGAAAGGAAGGGTTTGGCGCTTGACTCCGTCGTCCCCACCCCCCGTCGTCGTCTAGTGGCGCGCAAGAGACGCGCGGCCCAAAACGGCCCTTCTCAGGGCCATCAAAGCACGTCGGGGAAGGTTTTGATTGTCGTGTTGCGTTTGGTGTGGGTGTCTGTCTGGCGTTTCTGTATGCCCGTGGGGATGCTGTTTGCGTGCCGTGGTGGTTGGATTGCGGGGGTCGGTGGCGGGTGTGGGCGGCGGTAGCGGTAAGCGGTGTTGTTGTTGTTGTCGTGGTTGATTGTCGCCGTGTTTGTGGCGGCGGCCGACGGTTGGTTTTTCTGTCACGTTGTTTTGTTTGAATACGTTGGTTGGCTTGCCTGCGTTCGTTCGTCTCGGATGTCTGTCTTGTCGAGTCGTGTCTGGTCTTTGTTTTGTTTTGTTCCTTTGTGTGTGTGTGTGTGTGTGTTATGTTTTGCAACGGGGGGCACGTTGAGATGTGGAAGGAGTCGGCGGGGATTTCGGTGGCGCGTAGAGCGAGCGAGCGCGCGCGCCTGCCTGGCCGTTGGCCGTCGGAGTGGAGTGCGGGTTTTTTTTGTTTTCGAAACGAAAGCGGCGGCCGGCCAGCCACCCGTGCGGTGTGACGTCGGCCGTTGGGTATTGTGCGCTTTGAGCGCCGGGGAGGGATGATGTGTGATTGTTGCGCGCTGCTAGCAGGCAGGCAGAGTGAGCGGGTGTGGCGGACGGACGGGAAGTGGTGGTTTTTTTTTGTTTTTGGGTTGCGGGGCGAGAGGCAGGCGACCGACAAAGTTTGCTCGCGACGGAGAGATGTTAGTGGCCCTGAAAAGGGCCGTTTTTGTTTGTGCGGTGCGGTGCGGTGCGGTGCCGCGGCGCGGTTTAGGCGCGCTCGCCGCGGATGCGGCGCGCGAGCTGGATGTCCTTGGGCATGATGGTGACGCGCTTGGCGTGGATTGCGCACAGGTTGGTGTCTTCGAAGAGGCCGACGAGGTAGGCCTCGCTGGCCTCCTGCAGGGCCATGACTGCGGAGCTCTGGAAGCGCAGGTCGGTCTTGAAGTCCTGGGCGATCTCGCGCACTAGGCGCTGGAATGGCAGCTTGCGGATGAGCAGCTCTGTGCTCTTCTGGTAGCGCCTGATTTCTCGCAGGGCGACGGTGCCCGGCCTGTAGCGGTGGGGCTTCTTGACGCCTCCGGTGGCGGGCGCGCTCTTCCTCGCCGCCTTGGTGGCGAGCTGTTTGCGCGGCGCCTTTCCGCCGGTGGACTTGCGGGCCGTTTGCTTTGTGCGGGCCATGGCGGTAGCGGTAGCGGTAGCGGAGCGGCGTGCGTGGAGGTTAGGTGCGGCGCGGCGTCCGGTGCTGCCTTGACAACGGGCCCGCGCGCCTCCGTGCTGCGCTTATATGCCCTCGGTTGCGCGTGGTGGGGGGAGGGCGGGCCAGAGTCTATATAGGGGGGCGGCGGGCGCGCTGGGCGCAGACCGTAGCCGACTCGCCAGCCGCTGCAGCTGCTGTTTGTGCACGTTTTGCTTTGCCCGAGGAAGGAAGGATGACAGGCCGCGGCAAGGGAGGAAAGGGGCTCGGCAAGGGTGGCGCCAAGCGGCACCGCAAGGTGTTGCGCGACAACATCCAGGGCATCACGAAGCCCGCCATCCGCCGCCTGGCTCGCAGGGGCGGCGTGAAGCGCATCTCTGGTCTGATCTACGAGGAGACCCGCGGGGTGCTGAAGGTGTTCCTGGAGAACGTGATCCGCGACGCGGTGACGTACACTGAGCACGCCAAGCGCAAGACTGTGACGGCCATGGACGTGGTGTACGCCCTGAAGAGGCAGGGGCGCACCCTGTACGGTTTCGGCGGTTAGGCTGCGTCGCAGCGGGCGCTGGCCTTCCCGCGGCCGTGCTTGTGGGTGGGAGAGACTAGAAAACGGCCCTTTTCAGGGCCACCACACTGTTCGGAAGTTGAAAAGTGCGAAAGAGTCTGTGTTGTTGTTGCTGCGTGTGTGCGCTGTGTTGTTTGTTTGTTTCTTTCTTTCTTTCCGTTTGAGCGACGTGATGTGACTGGGAGGGGAGAAGGAAAGGAAACGTGTCATGTGGCTGGCTGTGTGTGGAGCTGCTTCGTTTGTGTGTTTGTTATTGTGTGTCTTTGTATCGATCGCGACGGAGATGGCGGGCTGTGTGTTGTTGTGCGAGAGGCGGTGATTATTTGCTTGCGTGGTTTGGCTCTGTGTGTTTGTTTGCGGCGGCGGCGTTGGGGTTTCCGAGGCAAGGCGTGTGGGCATAGGCGGCCGGATCAGCTGTTTCGTTCGTGTCGACGGCCGTTGCGCGCGGGAGTGGAGGGCGGTGTGTCGACACGCCTCCCTTTAACAATGGTCATTATTGCTGCCGTTGTCGGTTTGGAAGGCGACTGCGACCGTGCAAAATGTGTGTGTGTGTGTGTGTGTTTTGGGCCACACGGGCTGTGTGGACGACAAGATGGCGGACGTGCGCCGGCGGCGGCTGTGCTGTGACGGTGCAAAGTTAAAACAAAACAAGGTGCGGCGAGGACGACTGAAATTTTGCTTTGGACGTAGGTTTGTGTGGTGGCCCTGAAAAGGGCCGATTGTTGTGGGCCGAGCCGGCAAAGCGCGTTGCGTGCAGGGGAGCACGCGGCGGCTGCGATTGCCTGGCCTCCTTTAGGCCTTCTTCTCGGTCTTCTTTGGCAGCAGGACGGCCTGGATGTTGGGCAGGACACCACCCTGTGCGATGGTGACGCCCGACAGGAGCTTGTTGAGCTCCTCGTCGTTGCGGATGGCAAGCTGCAGGTGGCGCGGGATGATGCGCGTCTTCTTGTTGTCGCGGGCCGCGTTTCCGGCCAGCTCGAGCACCTCAGCCGCGAGGTACTCCATGACGGCGGCGAGGTAGACGGGCGCCCCGGCGCCGACGCGCTCTGCGTAGTTTCCCTTGCGCAGGAGGCGGTGGATTCTGCCGACCGGGAACTGGAGCCCAGCCCTGCTTGAGCGGGACTTTGACTTGCCCTTGACTTTGCCTCCCTTTCCGCGTCCGGACATGGCGATGGGCTAGCGACGGTGCACACGAAACGGAAACGAAAACGACCGGTGCGAGCGGCAGCGAGTCGAGCAGCGGAGTGCGTGCCGGCGCAGCCGCCGCCGCCGCTCGCACATTTTGTACCCTGACTTTGAGGGTGACTAGAGGTGAAGTTTTTGTCCTCGGACATTTACTTCAATTGGGAAATGTGTGGTTGTATTGTTGTGTCTTTACTTTTGTGGTATGTCTTGTATGGTTATGTGCATGTTTGTTACTTTAACTTGTGCTGCCTGATCTGTGGCGATTTGTGGGTGATGATGATGATGGTGAATTGATGGGGGTGAGAGAGGGTGATGTGATGGAGGGCGATTGTGTGTTCAGTCAAAGAATATTGACCTGGGTGTTTTATGGCGCTTGATGGTGGGGTCGTATTGACCCAGTGAGTTAATGAGGGGGTTTGTTGACCTGCTAGCTGTTTCGTAGAATGCTTTAGCTAGGTCAACAAAACGTTGTTGAAGTCGTACTACGTCCGCAGACGCGTGAAGGTCGTCTGTGGGGAATCGGGAGGGGAGGTGTAAGGCTCGTTTGAGGGCCCTATTTTGTACCCTTTGGAGTTTGAGTACGTGCGTCTTGGCCGCATAGCCCCATACTGGGCACGCGTATTCCATTATGGGGCGTATGAGGGTGCAGTAGATGCGTACTCCTAGGTCTGCTGTGAGCCCACTACCAGTATTAAGGACCGGGTATAGTACGCTCAAGCGAGCGCTGGCTCGGCGGCGCAGGTCGTCGATGTGCGCCTGCCATGTCAGCCTCTTATCTAGGGTCACCCCTAGATACTTTGCGGTGTTTCGCCAAGGCAGTTCTTGGCCGTTTAATCTTAGATTTAAGGGTGGTCGCCTGCGTGGTCCTCGCGGTCCTAATCGGCGCGTAATCACAATTGCCTGGGTTTTCCCGCTGTTAATTGTGATTCGCCACCTTTTGGACCATTCCTCTGTGGCGTTGAGAACTCTTTGGAGGCGTCTTGTGACCAGATCCCTGTTTGGGTTGCGGGTGAAAAATGCTGTATCATCTGCATATTGTGCAGTGTGCACCAGGGGTGAGGTGGGTGTGTCTGCCGTGTACAGGCTGTACAGGACAGGCCCTAGCACCGATCCCTGGGGCACCCCTGCACGTATGCGTCTTTTTGTTGACAGGGAGTTGTCAACCCTGACGGAAAATGTCCTATTCGAGAGATAGCTTTTCAGTAGCTTTACTATCGTCCCGGGGAAGCCTTGTGTGTATAGTTTGTACAATAACCCATTGTGCCATACGGAATCGAAGGCCTTGGCTACATCAAGTAGCACTATCCCACAGTAGCTTCTGCGGTTGAAGGCCTCGGTGGCTGCTTCAACAACTCTCATGATCTGTTGGGGGGCGGAGTGTTTCTGCCTGAATCCAAACTGGAAATCAGGCAGAACTTGCTCTCTGGAGATGTGTTGCTCAATAGGTGTGACTAGGAGGCGCTCGTAGATTTTACTGAGAGTGGGCAGAAGACTAATCGGTCTGTAGTGCTGTGGGAATAATGGGTCCTTACCGGGTTTAGCTATCGCGACCACCTCCGCGTGTTTCCAGCACGCTGGAAACTCGCGGGATCGAGTAATCTCGTTGAAGACGTTCGCGATGTGTGTGATTGCCAGTGGCGGGAGGTTCTTAACTAACTGGTTTGTGAGCCGGTCGTGGCCTGGGGCCTTTTTGTTGGGCAGGGACCTAATGACTTTTGCCACGTCTTCTGGGGCGAAAAGTGGAGTGTGTTCATTCTCGTCGTCTTCAGCTGCAAGGAATACTGCAAGCTGCTGACGGACTATGATTTCGTGGTCCTCGTCCTGCGCCTCTGCTGGTTGAAACTGTTGTTCGAACGAGTCGGCGAGCGCGTTGGCCTTGTCGACAGGGCTGAAGACAAGGCTTCCACGCTCGCCGTGCAGAGGTGGCATACGCGCGCGTGTACGTGTGAATTGCTTGGTAGCTTGCCATAGGCTGTTGTCGTCTACTTTGAGGGCTGATAGGCGGGCAGACCATTGCTGGTTGCGGTGCTCATTGAGTGCTACTTTCAACTCTCTCTGTAGACGGTTGAGCAGCCTCCTAGTTGCCGGATTTCTTGTTATTTTCCATTCTTTTGCGACCCTGTTTTTGTGCCTAATTTGCGCAAGCAGGTGCTCCGGGAGTTGTATTTGAGGAGGAGGGCCTTCCCGCTGCCGGGGTGTGGCCTCCTCAGCAGCCTGCAGGATCGTGTTGGTGAGGTCTTTAAGCGCCTGTTCTGCAGTATTTGCAGTTGGAGGCGGGGCGCGAGCTATTTCAGACGCGACATTTACCTGAAAGTGCTCCCAGTTCGTGTGCTTATACGACACCTGGTGTTGTGGGAGAGCTACCCTTTCTCCCACGTCGACCTCGATTATAACTGGGTTGTGATCGGAGGACATTCTATTTATTGTTCTCGCAGTCACAAAGCCTGTTATTCTCCTTGTGAGAGCTATGTCGAGGACGTCTGGCCGGCCTCCGTTTTTAGGGAAGTGTGTCGGCTCTTCTGGGCCCCAGACGTCGAACTGGTGGTCTCGCGAGAGTCGTTGCAGCTGACGACCGGCTCTGGTCGTGACTCTAGAATGCCAGTCTGCATGTTTTGCATTGAGGTCTCCTCCTATTAGGAGCTTGCCTCTGATTTGTGCAAGTGCGGGAATGTCGTCCTCATCTAAAGTTGGGGTCGGTTGGCGGTAAGCTGCAACGACTGTGAGGGGGCCTGTAACTGTGGCTATTTCCACAGCTACCGTTTCTAACGAGCGGGTAGCTGGGGGGAATATCTGGTGGTGGGGGATCCCTCTCTTTACGTATATGGCCACCCCGCCTCCTGCGGTTGGCCTGTCACGTCTGTAACTGTTATAGTTTGGGACTGCCGCTTTTACTCCCGGTTTTAGGTGTGTTTCGGACATCATGCAAACGTCGATGTTAAGCTCCTTCATGAGCTCTCGGAACTCCATGACTTGGTTGAAGATGCCGTCTGCGTTAAAGACGCACATTTTCAGACCTTGAATATGGGGGCGTTTATCCATGTTTGGCTGTTGTTGTTACTTGGGAAGTCGCTGAGGGATGCGACTGCTTAACTGCTGCTTGTAGGGCGGCGAGGATCTGCGCATTTTGCTGCTGAATTTCCCGCATCATCTGTGCGAGAAGATTCAGAGTTTGGGACATGACTCCCAGCACAGGATCGTCTGTGGCAGGCGAGGGGGCAGCTTCGCTCAGACTTTGGGTGACAGGATGTCTGCCATCGGTCTGACAGCCCGCGCCCTCCACCCGCCGCAAACTGGTCTTTGGGGCAAGGGTTAGGACTTCCCTAGGGCATTCTCCGTCGTTAGGGATCTGGTCAGGGGGAGGAGTGTCCTGGGTTGTTTCCGGGGAGCGACGGCCGCAAGATTCCGGTCCCACCGCGGCCGCCAGAGGAGCACTACTGCGCGCCTCAGTGTCGGCCGCGATGTTTGCGAACGTCGCGGCGGCCGTCACCTCCCGGGATTTGCTTCTGTAGGCCGGCCTATCTCGTCTTGTGATTTCAGGTCGGTTTGGGGGTTTAGCTTGTGGTTTGTTTGGAGGTGCATTCGTGCCTCGGTAGCGTTGGGCGAAGTTCTTATGAACCCTGCATCCCAGGTAGCTGGCGGTGTGCCCTTCGCCGCATAGCGCACACTTTATTCTAGGGTCGTCTATTTTTATTTGACAGGTCCTGGAGTCATGTCCCTCCGCACACTTCCTGCAACGTACAGGCATGTCGCAGTGTGAGGCCACATGTCCCAGTCCCTGACACCTAAAACATTGTTGTGACCGATTTTTCTTTTTCAGTAGCTCGGTCGTTACAGGTATTTGCAGGACACTCCTCATAGGCTTTTTGTTTATCGGTGTGTCTGGCATTACGGCGAGGTATAGGGGCCACTTGGTGTTAGAACCAGGTGGTTTCATTTGTGTGACCGTCTTAACATCGAAATTTTGACGGATCAGGTCTTCTTTTATTGCTGTGGGCGACAGTTTGCGCGGTAGGTCGCGTATTACTATATTTAAGTTCCTGATCCGTTCAGTCGGGAAAGTATAGTGCGGTATTTTCTTATCACTCAGGAGTTGTTTTACCGCCATGTATTCGTCCATGGAGTGGAGGGTGAGCTTTATTTTGTCGCCCCCTGCCGGTTTGGCTTTGAATCTATCACCTACTGAGCTCTTCACTAGATCGTAAAGCTCTTTGTAGTCCCTATCAAGTTCAGCGACGATTGGGGGGAGGTATGCTCGTTTCTGCGAGCCCACTGGTTGTTGGGGTGGCGCATCAATGGTCGCGGGTTCATCGTCTATGGCGGAAAAACGGTTAGATGTTGGTGCCGCCTCCGTGGCCGGCGGGGGTGTGGGTTGGCGGATGGTTTTTCTGGCTAGTTGAAAGCCGTCACCTTCGCCGCTAGTAGCGGTTTCCCTGATCTCGTTTTCCTGCTCCTCCTGCCTGGACTCATCGATAACCAGAGGGTTATCTGATTCGGAATCGTGTTCCTTTTGTTTGTTCTCAGCTTCCGGAGATTGGCTGGAAGCTTTGAGTCGCTTTACGAGGTTTTTACGCCTGCCTCGGTTCTTTTTCTGGGTCCTGGAAAGTTTAACTTTAGGGGAAGGTGGGAGGGTGGATTTGAGGTTGGGGGTGGTTTTCCGGGTTGGTTTGGGTTGGGCTTTGGAGGAGGGTTTCGGAAGAATTTTTACTGGGAGACGATTCCCTTTTTCACGCCTGCGGGACGCAAGATAAGGGAGGAGGTTATTCTGTGCGTTTTCTAGCAGTAGTCTGTCAACGTCTGGATTTGGGGAATTAGTGGCGCTGCTCATACTGACAATGAAAGAAGTAGTGCTGGTTTGTTGTTTGACGGCGTTAGGCGCCCTATTGATCTCATTGGGGGCGGAAGTGGAAGCAAAGTCGAGGGCTGCCTTGGGTATGCCAGACGCCGCCTTCGTTGCCGACACCGTTAGGTTTCCGGCGGCTGTGCTTGGCCCTAACAAACTGGCAGGCGCGGGACACTGGCCAGTGACCAGGCCCTGACCTGCAGAGTCCCTAACACTCGGGGGAGCAGAGCATGGCTCTGCGGCAGCAGAAGTACCCGAACCGCCCGGAAAAGCGGCCCGCGACATCGAGGAGACGACATCGACGCCGCCAGCAGCGAGCTGCTGGGACCCCGAATCGTCACCGCAGATTGAAACCGCACACGACAATTTGCTCATCGTGCAGCCTGACCGTGCTGCGCTTCGACGTGTGCACCCGTCAACGCTTTAATAAAAGCGAAGCCGAAGAAGCACCTGGATTGTCACCCGTGCAAGCGGGGGCCTATGGCTTACAGTAAGCGAGTAAGAGGAGCAAGCTCAACCCTTGACTGCCACTCAGCGAGTCGCCGGCGCAGCCGGGGTGGGGGTGCTTTATGGGCTCGGGTGCGGCGGCCGGTTGCGCGCGCGCCCCATTGGTCGGCGGCCGCAACAGGGCGAGCTGGTAAAGGTGCGGCGGCGGGCCGTTGCCGCTCTTGCCGCCGCAACTCGTGTGGCTGCCGCTGCTGCCGCAATCGCCGCCGCATCCACTGCGGCTGCCGCTGCGGCTACCGTCGCCTGTGCTGGTACTGCTGTACCGGCAACTCCAAAAAAAGCAATTGTCGTTGGGTTGTCGTACCGAGACAGGCAGTAGGTTAGAATAACTCCGGAGAGCCGGAATTTAGGGACTGTTAGTGGTAGGGAACGCTGCAGAGCCAGGGCCCCTGCTGCGGCGGGACCAGCCCGCGTTCTGCCAGGCCAGATAAAAACTAGGGACCAGGCAGACTCTCGCGTGTAGGGTCCATCTCCATGACCCCCCTTCCCCCTGACTTCATCGGAAAGGGCTGAATGAAGATCCAGCCCAACCCCAAAATGAATAGGACAAGCCACACTCCGACAGGAGCAAAACCAAGATCACCGTCATGTCCACCCAACATAGACGTCCGCCGAAAAAATGACAACGAAGTAACTCCTAAATGCATACCACAGCCTGGCCCAAGCCAGGAGCCAAGCCAAGAAAACGAACACTCACAACGGGCCTCCAGACCCACAGACACTGACCCCAGCTTCGAATTCAGACTGCCAAGGGGCAGACGCTCCCCAAAAAGGCGGCCACAAATAAATCAGACTACTCCAACCGAACTCTCCTTCGAGAGTGAAAACATATATCAAGTCCTCGACCTTATCGAAGTGCTACCGGCAGCTCTGCTGACGCAGAACGAGCCAAAAGAGCCAGAGAACACTGACACACTGGAAGTGTTACCGGCAGCTCTGCTGACACAGAACGAGCCAAAAGAGCCAGAGAACACTGACACACCGGGTAAACCATCCACTTCTGAACTCAAGAACACCGAACAACAGCAACAGGCATCACAACACACACTGCAACCTCAAGCGGGGCGCAGCGCAGCCAACAACAAAGTACCACCTATCGTTGTACATCAACCATGCGACTTCCAAAAGCTAAACAAAACCCTGAAGGAAAAGGTCAAGGGGCCACTAAAAGCCATCTTCCGCGGAGACAGCGTCAAATACCACTTCGACACTGCGGAAGACTACAGGGAGGCAGAAAAATTCCTGAGACAGGAAAATCTACCCTACTACGGTCACCAGCTTGCCGACCAACGCTGTAGACGCTTTGTCATGAAAGGACTACTACCCAACACACCGGAAGACGAAGTTAAAGCAGCACTTACACAAAAAGGCCACCAGATCGTGTCCGTTTTTGAACACAAAAAGAGGGACAGAGAGACACATCAACTCATCCCCCAGGGAACTTACCAAATTGCAACGCCACAAATCAAAGACGCCGACAAACTGTATGACATACGTGGCTTGCTGGGGATGGTGGTACGTGTGGAGGCATACAGAGCGAAAAATGGTCCTGCACAGTGCCACCGATGCCAAAGACTAGACCACACCGCGAACTACTGCCAGCTACCAGCACGATGTGTACGCTGCGCCGGACTACACCACTCCAAGGACTGTCAGAAGCCACGATCAGAACCACCCACCTGCGCAAACTGCAAAGGGAACCACCCAGCAAACTTTAAAGGGTGCGAACACTATCAAAAGAGGCTAAAGCCATTCAGACCAGCCCAAAACGCGACCCGTCAAGAATACACAAGAACCGAACTACAGACAGACTCAGCAAGATACACCGACAGACGACAGACAGCGGCAAACGCCACCATCACAAGAGATATTCGGGTAACCGACCGCACTTACGCAAATGTAACCACACCTCCACAACAACATTTACAACACGACAAAACCGTGGCCCCAGGCACTCCAACCCGACAACAACTGGGCGCTCCACCACAACATCAACCACCAGCAGATCACAGGCCCACTGAACTGGGAACAGCACTGGCGGAGATACTGTCCACATTGCAACTTTTCAATAAACAAAACCTCGTGACAACCATCATCACTACGGCCAACAAACTCCGCACAGCAAAAGACAAAACAGCGAAGGCAGTAATACTGCTGGAAGCAGCCATAATGCTCACGGAGTAAAAATGGCGGGACACAGGAGGCAAAAACGTGACATAACCATTTGCGTCTGGAACGCAAATGGCATCAAACGCAAGAAGATCGAAACTCAAGCGTTCATAGCTGAAAAAGACATTGACATCATGCTAATTACAGAAACCCACCTGCAGCCATCAGACAACTTCCGACTCCGAAACATGACTTGTTACAGAACCGACCGACGGAACCAACGAGGTGGAGGCACAGCAATACTCATTAAGAACACAATAACTCATGACCCAGTGAGCTGCCCAGAACTGCAACAAATGGAAGTCACTCTCGCCAAAATAAACACCGACGATGGGGCGATACTAATCGGGGCCACATACCTCGCCCCCAACCGCCAGCTTCTAGAAGACGACTTACGAGCAGTACTAGATCTCCACCCCAAAATTCTCCTAGGGGGAGACCTAAACGCAAAACATCCCTTTTGGAACTCGCGGATAGTGAACCCGAAGGGAAATAAGCTGCAATCGCTGGAAGAAACGCTCCAGTTTATCGTCCAAGGGCCAGACGACCCCACACGAACACCACTCCTACCCCAACAGAGACCAGATGTCCTTGACATTATATTAACCAAGGGCCCAATAGGCAATGTAAAAATGACAGTCTGCAACAACCTGACATCCGACCATCACCCAGTACTCGTCAACATCCGTAAGATAAGACCACCATCTCAACCACAAACGAAAACCATAAACATAAATTGGGACCAATATAGAACGACATTAACAGCCTCCTCTCGACCAACCACCGACCTCACCACAGTCAACAAAGTAGATAAAGCAATACAGAAGCTAACAAAAGACATCCAAATAGCCGCCAAAAACGCCACCACAACAACAACAGTAGAAAAACAGCAAGAAAACCTTCCCCCACTACTGCAAGACCTCCGACACCTGAAAAACATGGCACGAAAGCGATGGCAACGAACACGCGACCCTAGGGACCGCACAGAAATGAATAAACTAACAAGAGAACTGCAGAAACGCCTCACAGAATGGCGCGCCGAAAGTTGGAACGACCTCATGGAAACATTCAGGCTCCAATCACAGGACGAATGGAAATTAGTCACAAACCTAAAAAGCCAGCCAACGGGGAAGAGGGCCCTATCAGGCCAACAAGGCACCGTATTCGATGCCCTGGCAAGAGCCGAATTATTAGCTGACACTTTCGAAGACCAAAACTCCCTACCCCAGTACGACGTTCGCACGAGGGAAGACCACGAAAAAGACAGAATAATGCGCCGTGAAACTGAAGCACTCAGAAACACAATTCCAGCCATACCACCAGAACTAGCCACACCCAGCGAAATACGGAGAGAAATACGAAAACGAAGCGGAAAAACAGCCCCAGGTCTCGACAAAATAACCCACATGCATCTCAAAAACCTCCCTAGAAAACCCCTTGTCCTCCTGACTAGAATAATAAACAGATGTCTACAACTGAATTACTTCCCCACAACATGGAAGAAAGCAAAATTGATAACAATTCCAAAAGCAGGAAAAAACCCCAGCCTACCAGCCAACAACAGACCCATAAGCCTCCTTCACACCATGGGGAAAATTCTAGAAAGGGTTATCCTAAACCGCATCCAAAAAGCCCTCACCGAAGACAACACCATCCGGGCAGAACAATTTGGCTTCCAAAGGAAAGTTTCTGCTGAACTTCAAGTACTCCGGTTAACCGAACATATTGCCCAAAACATGAACTACGAAAACTCAACAGCCGCCATCTTCCTTGATTGGGAAAAAGCATTCGACAAAGTATGGCATCAGAACCTCATATGGAAACTCCTCAGACAAACATCCATCCCGGCCACCTACATCAAAATTATAGACAGCTTCCTGACCGACAGACACTTCGTAGTCGAAATTGACGGAAAACACTCATCCACACGACCGCTGACTGCAGGAATACCCCAAGGATCAGTTCTCTCGCCGACCCTGTTTAACATCTACGCAAACGACATCCCACTAGAGCCAGGAGTAAATATCGCCCAGTTCGCTGACGATACAGCCTTTTTCACAAGCGGCAAGCGTCACCTCACCAATATCAAAAGGCTGCAGCGACAAGTAACCCTAGTGGAAGCATGGTGTCGACAAAATAAAATGCAACTGAACGCAGGGAAATCAGCCGCAGTTTACTTTACAAGGAAAAGACCTATCCTTGAAGAAAACCTGCGACTAAATGCACAAGAACTCCCGTGGAGGGACGAAGTAAAATATTTAGGCGTCATATTGGACAAAAAATTGCTCTACCACCGTCACATTAAGGAAAAGAAACAAAAAGCCCAAAACCTAGCAAAGGCCCTCTATCCCATTTTCAAAAGCAAAAACCTAAAGCAAGAAACCAAACGGACATTATACAAAACTGCAATCCTCCCGACGATGACGTATGGCTGCACCTCTTGGGGCACTGCAAGCAGAACAACCAGACACCAACTACAAATCGTTCAAAACAAAGTGCTGCGCTGGATCCTAGGGGCCCCACCATGGGCACGTACCAGACACCTCCACGAGATCATGGAGATGGACATGTTGGACGAAACAGTCAAGAAATTAGCAACACGGGTTCACAACAAACTAGATATAATAAGAGACAACTGTAGGCAACTAACTAACGTAGGCACCAGTAAACCCAAACATTGGCACAAGCAACGCGTGCCACGTAGCATAATTGACGAACCAGCAGACCAAGCTGACGACTAGTAGAATAGAGTAGACATAAATGATGCAAATAGTCAAAATCACCAGCCACCCCTTGTAGATTAGAACTAGCATATAGTGAGTAGTTAGATTAAAATAACAACCATCTCTCAATATAAATGCATAACTAGCAAAACCCATAGCTCATAAGGTTAGGTAGTATTAGAAATTAAATGTGTGCAATTTCACTGTGTATAAGGATAGGTAGGATTAGCATTATAAAGAACTAAGAAACTAGGACTCACATCCACAACCAAAGTACGACAACCCAACGGCAATCACCTAAGAAGCAACAAGAAATTAAGAAGACAACGAGAACCACACAACTCCCGAAGAGGAAGAACAGACCACCAACCAAGGAGGCGGATTGGCGGACACAGTCCGAAAAAAAATAACATTCCTGTCCCCCAAAGTCAAATAAATAGTGCCACCACAGCACAACCAACCAAACATACACAAAAATACACGGCGAATCGGCAAAGCCGATGGGCCTCTCTTCAACAAAGTGACACAACAAAAAAAAAAAAAAAAAAAAAAAAAAAAAAAAAAAAAAAAAAAAAAAAAAAAAAAAAAAAAAAAAAAAGACTGGCGGCGGGTGCCACTGTGTGGGGAGACGCTGACTAGAGCGGAGCGCTTGCTACTGGTGTTGCTGCTGCCGTACGTTGGTTCGAGATGCCGCCCAAGACTAGCGGGAAGGCCGCCAAGAAGGCTGGCAAGGCGCAGAAGAACATTTCGAAGGGCGACAAGAAGAAGAAGCGCAAGAGGAAGGAGAGCTATGCCATCTACATCTACAAGGTGCTGAAGCAGGTGCACCCTGACACGGGCATCTCGTCGAAGGCGATGAGCATCATGAACAGCTTCGTGAACGACATTTTCGAGCGCATTGCGGCCGAGGCTTCTCGCCTGGCGCACTACAACAAGCGCTCGACCATCACGTCCCGCGAGATCCAGACCGCTGTGCGGCTGTTGCTGCCTGGCGAGCTGGCCAAGCACGCCGTGAGCGAGGGCACGAAGGCGGTGACCAAGTACACGAGCTCCAAGTAAGGAGGTGGCTCTGGAATGGAAGGAAGGATGGAGAAGGCTCCTCCGTTGCGAGAGCGGCAAAACGGCCCTTTTCAGGGCCACCAACTTGCCTTTTGCGGGAAGGGCGGAATTGTTGTTGTTGTTTGTGTGTGTGGACGGCTGTGATGTATGTGTGCATTTTGATTGTGGGTGGGGGGGGCGCGTCAAAGCGTGTTGCGCGGGGTACGGCCACGAGGTTGGTCGCCGTGGCGTGGAATGGTGGCACGCCTCGTTGGCGTGGTTTTTGACCCATTGGTGTTGTTGGGGTGTGTGTGTGTGTTACCCGTCTGCGAGGGGGGACAGTGCGATCGGCGACTTTTGTGTCACCGTAACGACGGCCGTTTGCGGGTTTGTTTTTTTGCACATCATACATGGCGAGGGTGAAATGTGAAATGTTTTTGTTTGGTTTTTGTTTTGTTTTTTTGCCGCCCACTATTCCCTTTGCTGTACGCCGAGTTTGACAATGGTGCGACGTAACTGCAGCGTGGAGGTGTGTGAGTGACGTTGAAATGAACGTGCCATTAAGACGCATTGTTGTTGTATTGTACTGTACGTGTACGGCGACACGCACGATGATGTACCATTCGACTCTGATGTTTGATAGCCGTGTCTGACTGATTGCGTACGACGCACGCACACCGATGTCGTCATTCAAGATGCACGCTAGACGACGACGGCGGCGGCGGCGGTGGTCGTTTGTTTGGCGAATGTCTGTACACGTGTTTGTCTGTGTCCATCCGGTATGTATTTGTTTGTTTGAAAGTGTTTTGTGTGTCGGTGACGTGGTCCGATCCGTCGCCCCCTGAGTAACTGTCGATCGGCGCGATAGACCGGCGTCACGCAACTGAACCGAAGTCTTGGGCACACCCGTCATACTGTTGTACACCGTCGCGCTGAGAACGGTAACGAAAGGTTGACGTTGATCGGTCGAATGTCTGGGCAGAACGTGAGGAATGAGGCAAGAGTGCAAGGAGGGGGGGCAAAAGAGAGAGGAAGGGAAAAAGGGGAGAAACGCATTCGTAGAGCAACGGAACGTTCCCGTGTCGGAGGCGTATTGGAGCCGCACTGAAATGCGTTTAACGGCGGCGCGGCTGCAAGTGTCTGCCGTGGTGAACGTTACCTTTGACGGCTGCATTGGGCTTTGCCTTTGCTTTCGCTTTCGCTTTCGCGTTCGCTTTCGCTTTCCCGGATGTACGTAACGTTTGTTGATATGGTTCTGAGGAAGAGTGTATGACAGTGCCGTGCCGTCCATGTTCGTGTGCCCTCCCATTGTGTGTATGCTATTGTCTGTGTACTTGAATGATGTATGTAGGTGTTAGTGGACATGTTTTACCAGTGGGGGGAAATGGATCGTCGATAGTTGCCGTCACTCTGTCACGGTCGAGATGACGCACCCTCCGTACAGAAAGGTGTCGAGAAAGTGAGTGTGTGTGTGCGTCCGTGAATTGGCAGCGTTTGGAGGTGGGCGTGCCCTGCATGTGGCCCGGAAAAGGCTGTTCGTTAGGCGGTAGTGTTGTGTGGACAGGGGAGGGGCATGCGTAACGCTGCTGGCATGGCATTTCGGGAGATGGGAGGGGGCAAACGAGGAAACGAGGAGCGGCGGCCAAAGACGGGACGGGGAGGGGCGCGGTGTGGGTGGCTTGCGCCAGTGCTCGGCGTTGTGGTTTGTGCAAAAGAGGAGGAGAAAAACAATGTGAGTTGCCAGGGAGGGGAGCGGTGTTGTGTTGTGGTTGTCGTGGTGTAGCCGCAGACGCGGCTGTCAGTGAACGTGGCGAGACGGACGGATGCGCGGAGGGGCGGGGGCGGCGCATTTCGCCGGTGCCGTGCCGTGCCGTGCCTGAAAGCCGCGTGGTCGCTGTGTTGTTGGTGGCGTGGGGGCGAGGAGAGTACCGTACGGGTGTGCTTGTGCGCCGGAAATGGCACACTGCGCCCGCCCGTCTTGGAGGCTGATGGCTGTGGTGTGGAAATGGGGCGCGGTGATGTTGAAGCACAGAAAAGAAACCAAGAAAACGGAAGGCGTGATGCGGCGGTGGTGGTGAGAGCGGGAAAAACAAAACAAAAGAAAAAAAACAACAAAAAAAAAGAAGGAAAAACAACAAGAAACAAAAAAGAAAACAAAAAGTCTATCAATATTAAAATGTAAATGGAAATGGACCCAGGTATAACCTCCCTGCACAAATAGCAGAGAGTCCGATGATAATAAAAATGTGCCAGAATGTTAACGTCCCTACAAAACAAACCCAACGATAATATTAATGAAAGAGTGAACCGTATGTAACATTGCAACAGACATAATGAAACCTGATAAATTGTATAAGGGCAGCAGCCGTTGACCTTTGGCCCTGTATTCAGAATAAAAAGAGCCAAAGATCGTTACCCCAATGAAAAAGACACTGAAACACGTATGTAACATAGTAGCGATGGCGAGACATTGTAGCATCTGTGACCAGAGAGTTTGCGCTGGACTGCGCGAGTGTTGCGAGCGGTTCTCAGTCAGTCAGTCAGTCTGTGTAGTTGAGGGCTGTACTCTGTCAGTAGTCGTCGCGTGCAGTACGCTAATAGTCGTCATGCAGAGCGGTCGGTCAGTAGTAGCAGCCGAGTGCGGTTGTGTGATGTAGGCGGTCGGCAACACTGGTCAAGATGGTGAATAAGGTATACTGTTAATTGATATAATCGTTAGATAATGAGAAATTGTATTTATTGTAATTATTCTCCAACAAGTTCCCCAATAATAATTTTTATTTCAAAAGCATTTTTCAAACATTTAATCTTTTATTGAACTAAAGAGTTCGTTCCACTTCTTTGAAGAAAAATGTCACTAAAATCACAAAGAAAGAGAATATTATTATTTGCAATGCAGTTCCTCCAAGCGCTGCGCAACAACCAGAGCAGAAATGTGACATCCATTTATTCGGAGGTAAGACTTTTAATTCTGATTGTTTTGCACAGGGCCAAAGACCGATATTTCGGTTTAATTGAAGTTTCTTGTCACTGAACGGACTTTTGTAAATGTTGTGTGAAGACTTTATATTTGAGTCAGATTGCGAATTGCACATTTTTGTTGCCATTTTCAATACCTCTCATTGTGGGCGAGGTTACAATTAGCGCAATGTCCATTAGCATCCGTAAATAACATTGTCCATTATTTTAAATATTGCTGGGAGGTTACAACACACACACACACAAAACAAAAAACAAAAAAAAACAAAAAATTGCATTTATATCCGCTCCTCAATTGTAGATACCCCTTACACAGCTGTGTGCAATGAATGAGTGCTGGCTGGTAATTAATTGCACTCCTTGGAGGGAAATGCCATAGGAAGTAGTCTTTAAAAAGTGAATGTTTTTCGTTAAGAGACAAAAGTTACTTTAGAAAAAAAGTAATAGTGGGGCTTTTGTTGTTGAACAAAATAAGTACAATGAACATACGTTATCAGATTTGCGCAATGCAGCGTCACACCACCTTTTGATTATAACACAATATACTATACATCGTCCCGAACCGTGACCAGAGTCGCGAGACGAGCAGAGCACGCCGCCGACGCCCGCTCAGTACAACCGTCCACCCGCTACTACTGTCGACCGACTACTACCTCTCCCGACTCGCGCTACAATATATATAACAACTGTTCCTGGCGACCCGGTGCGTGCAACTACTGTCGTCTGGCGCGGTCCAAGCGCCGACTAGCAGCGATAAAGAACTCTCTGGTCAGACAGAGATGCTGTCATGCCTCGCCATCGCTCTGGTAATGAATACATACGTGGTGCAGCGTGCGTACCACCGGAACACGCAGTGGCGGAGCCAAAGACTGTGTTGTCGAGGTCGAGTGCGAGTGGGAAGAGAGGCAGCGTCGGCACGGAGATGCAAGCGAGCGCGAGACGCACGGGGGCTGCGGCGTGGCGCGTTTGCGGTCGGCGCCTTTGGTGGCAACGGCCGGGACAAGCAGCGGTGTATGGTGTGGTGCGGGGCGGACAGGGGCGGCGGTGGACGGGGAGGAGGCGGCGCGACGACGGCATGGGGGCGAAAACGGGACGGGGGACGGCGGATGTTGAGAGGCGTCACGCGCGGACAGGACACAGACACAGAGACACACAGATTGGAAAGGGAGGGTGCGCGGTAGTAGTTGGGAATGTGCGTACCGTGCGGGATGGGAGTGGGCGAGGAACACGGTCGTGGCCCCTGTTTTGGGTGCGTGTGATGACGTCGGTGTGTTGTGGGAAGGGAAGGTGCTGTGGCGGCGGCGCGTAATGGGCGTAGGCCGAAAAGAGAAAGGAACGTGGGCAGTGTGTTGGCAAGCGTCGGTTCGACTGCGACGTTGATGGGCAGGGCAGGGCAAGGTTAATGGTGGTAGGAGTAGGCGTGTGGGCGCAAAAAATCTGCCGCTGCAGGCGGTGCCGTAACCGCCATGGCGGGAAGGAGAGAGGGCCAAAGAAAGAAAGAAAGAAAGAAGAAAACAAAAAAAAAAAAGGAGGGGGGGGGGGGGCGAAAGTGGAGAGGCGGTGGTGTGAGAAGGGCGGGGGCGGAAGGAAGGCAGGAAGGACAAGAGGCGAGGCGACGGCTTGCTTTGTGTATCGGTCGGTCTCTGGCTATGCTTCGTTTTCTGCAGCAGGGTCGGTGCGCGGCGTGGCTCGCGGCAGTGGGAACGCCTGGTGGCTGGACGGCCAGCAATGCGGTTGGATGGGCGGCCACAGCACCGCACCTGTGCCCGAGGAGGAGACGCTGGCGGCGGGCCCTGAGGTGAGGCCGGCTCGGCTGGGGCTGTGGATGTGTAGGTGTGCGCCGCTGCTGCAACAACGAGTAAAACGCGAGAAGAAGGGATGGCGGTAGAGAGGAAAAAAAGAAAAAGGTCGTGTTGTGTTGATGCGCAGGCAGACGCGTACAGAGGGACGAGCCCGGTCTGCAGCAGGGTGTGGCCGTGCCGAGTGCAGAGCAGCGGCGGCTCGGTTCGGTTCGGCCCGGCCCGGCGGGCCGCGCTGTTGTCGCGGACGTGAGCGCCCCCTGGCGGGTGGCCGGAGGCGGCGCGGCGTGTTGGACGTGTGGCTGGTGGCAGTGCACAATTTGCGAGTGGCTGGCGGTGTGGTGTGGCGGTTGGCGCGTCGGGCGGCGGAGAGGTATGTGTTGCGGGCGCCCTTTGCTGCGCTGCGTCGTTGCGTGTGCCGTACAGGGCGGGCGCTTGTCGACTGTGTGGGCGGTGTGGCGAATTGGAGTGAAACGGCTGCCGAGAGGTGTGTGGTAGCGAGCCGGTCGGTGGTGTCAGTGCGAAGGGGAATGTGCGTGCGTTTGGCGGTTTCGGTGTGCTTTTTGCGGCGTGAGAGTGGGAATTAGTGGGGCCGGCTGTTGTGTTGGTTCCTTGTGTCTTGTGTCGCGTAGCTTGATGGCAACGTGGAAGGACGCCGGTTTCGTTTCGAGCCTTGCGTGTGGTTGTCGACGTTGACTGGTTGGCGTGTGCCGATGCACGTGCATGTGTGGGTCGCGAGTGCGTTTTTGGCTGGCTGTGTGTGTGTGTGTGTGTGTGTGTGTGTGTGTGTGTTTTGGGGGGGAAGGGGGAGGCGGTGGTGAAAGTGCAGTCGTTGCCACGGGCGTCGTCGGGTGGGGCTGGGGCTGTGCGTCGTGGCGGAAAGGTGGTAGGTTGCGGGAAGCGAGCCCGTCGTTGACGGTGTCGCGTGAGTTGTGAATCGAGTGGGGCGCGGGGCGCGGGACAGGAGCAGCGTGCCGCTGCGTCGTGGTCGTCAGCAGAGGCTGTGCGTGTGCTTGTCCTTTTTGTGGGCGGTTCGTGCGAGGCGTTTTTGTTTTGTGTTGCCCTAGTTGTTAGTTTATTTTGTTTGTGTTTGTTATTTTGAGACGACGACTGGTTGGTGGCGTGCGCGCGAAGTGGCGGTGTGCGCTTCCCGTGTCGTTTGTGTTGTTTGGTTTTTTTGTTTTTGTGTGTTTTTGTTTTTTTTTTTTTTTTTTTTTTTTTTTTTGCACTGGGCCCCGGTGGGTGGGTGCGTGTGTGTCGATTGCCGGCTGGCGAAAGGTGCGCCATCGGCGGGGTGGGTCGCCGGCACAAGTAGAGGCGGCGGCGTTGTTGCTGTTGTTGTGTGGTGTTTGTTTTGTTCGGCTGTGTCGGCGAGCTGTGTTGCGGTGCGTGTGAATGGTGGTGCAAAAGTGCTGGCGTTGGGGCTGCGACTGCGACGGCGACGGCGGCGAGCCGCGGGCGCGCCATTGATAGTGATGTTGTGAACAGCGGCTGTGTACGGTAGTGGTGTTGTTGTAGCACGACGTGCATCCGGGCCGGCGCGGAAAGCGCAGTTGCGGGCGGTTGCCCTTCGGTGCCAGCCATGTCGCGTGAGCGGCGGGTTGCTCTGGTGTCGACACGTGGTGCTCTGGGTTGTTGTGTGGTGCCCTTTGGCCGGTGGGGGTGGTTCGCGTGTGTCTCGTTCGCGCTCGGTGTCTGGTCGTGGTCGTGCTGCTCCCCCGTCTGTCGGCGGTTTCCGACGTCGTCTGTACGTTTTTGTTCGTTTGCGGCGTGCCTGCCGACGTCGTCCCGTCGCGACCTTTCAACCGAAAGTGTGGCGCCCGAAGGTGAACGAACGTAACCCTGACCTCGGCGCTTTACGCTGAGCCGAGCGAACCGAACCGAACCTAACCTGTGGTGTGGCGAGGTGAGCTCAGCCTGTGAGCCCCTAACGTCTACGTAAGGTAAGCTGTCCGGCTCACGCCTCACGTTTTTGAACGCTTTTTTAACCTACGTTTGACGCTTCTTAACCTAGCACTGACCCCTTAACCTAACGTGTAACCTAACCTAACCTAACCTAACCTAACCTAACCTAACCTAACCTAACCTAACCTCTGACGCCTGACGTGTTTGAATGCTTAACCTAAGTTTGACGCTTAACCTAACCCAAGTCCCCTTAACCTAACCCACGTCCACCTAACCTAACCTAACCTAACGTAGACGTGTAAACGTAATGTGTAACGCGTAACGTGTAAGGTCGGCTGTCGTGTGTGCTTGACGGCAGATTGGGTTGGTCTGTAGATTCGGATTGCGGTTTGCCTCGGTCGAGGGGTTGGGTCGGAAGCGGCGAGGGGCGGCGGCGCCTGTTGCGCAGGCGGCGTCCGTTTGCGGCGGGCAATTGTTGAGAAACGGCTGTGAATGTTGGCGGGCGAGAGGAGGAGGACGGCGCGCGATGTGGCCCGACGGCTGCGGGCCGATCGGGAAACGGCGGGAGGGCGACGGAAGGCGATGGGGCGGCGGAGGCGCGTTTGCACGGCCGTCATCGCCGCACGCCTCGGCTTGTGTGGCTGTGGCGCCGGCCGCGCTGGCCGGGCTGCCGCGGCGACGGTGTGGGAGTTTTGCCGAAGGTTTGGCCATTGTGGCGGGTCGTCGGCTGGGGCTGTGGGGGCGGCATTTGGGCGGGGGCGGCGATTCTCGGCGGGCCGACCCAGGCTGTAGCGCGCGGTAGCTGCAGTTTGGCCGTGGTTTGCGGCGCTGCCGTGGCGACTGGTTGGCGACTGTGGTGTGGCTGTGTGTAGCCCCATCCTCGGTGGTTTGAAAGGCGCGGGCGGTTGTGGCGCAGGTTTGGGGCTGCTCCGCACAGGCTGTCGGACGTTGGGCGGTAGCAAGCGCGGGAGGCGCGGCGCGGCGGCGCGCAGAGTGGCGGCCGCTCTCTCGGCCGTCCGCGCCCGCCCGCGACACTGGCTGGGCCTTGTGATTCTCTGCTGGTTTCTATGGTGATGCCTCTCTTGGTCCATGTTAGTCTGTGAAAAAGGCCATGATTCCTTCCAGTAGAGTGAGTAGTTTAGATGACATATCCGGTGCGTTGTTGAATTTACGAGCTGTGTCTGCTATGATGGCGAAGACGTTTTTGGTTTTTAGAAAGTCGATTATTGGGCCCATGTTAGATATCGCGGCGATGATATCGGACAGTCCGAGAGTGTTGTCCATGGATCGTTGCTGCTGCTGTGCTGTGCTTGCGTGCCTGCCTGCCGTCCCGCTCGCTCTCGCTGTGTGTTACGCGCGTCGTCGAAATGGCAGATCAGGCGGCTACGAACGAGACTGCTGCGGCACCCGCCGCCACCGGCACTACGAAGAAGGCCAAGTCTGCGTCGTCTGCGAAGAAGCCGCGCGCCAAGCCTGCGCACCCGCGCACCTCTGAGATGGTGACGGCCGCCATCAAGAGTCTGAAGGAGCGCGGCGGGTCGTCGCTGCAGGCGATCAAGAAGTACATAGCCGCGCACTACAAGCTGGACGCGGAGAAGCTGGCGCCGTTTATCAAGAAGTACCTCAAGTCGGCCGTCGTGGTGGGCGAGCTGGTGCAGACGAAGGGGAAGGGCGCGTCCGGCTCGTTCAAGCTTGCCGGCGCCGGCGGCGGGGGGGCGGCCGAGGGCGGCAAGGCTCGTGCTGGCGGTGCCAAGAAGAAGCGCGCCGCTCCGGCCAGCAAGGAGAAGAAGGGCGCCCGTGCGGCCGGCGCAAAGAAGGCTGGTGGCGTGAAGGCGGCGACCGGTCGGAAGGCGGGCGCCGCCAAGAAGGCGTCTGCGGCGTCGGCCGCGCCCGCGGGTGCGAAGAAGGCGGCTGCGGCCAAGCCGGCCAAGGCCAAGTCGCCGTCGAAGGCGAAGAAGGCCGCCAAGGTTCCGACGAAGAAGCCGAAGGCGCCGCGCCCGAAGAAGGCGACGACGCCGTCTAAGGCGAAGGCTTCGCCCAAGAAGAAGAAGTAGAGTAGAGGAGAAAGAGATGGGAGAAAGGAAGGGTTTGGCGCTTGACTCCGTCGTCCCCACCCCCCGTCGTCGTCTAGTGGCGCGCGGCCCAAAACGGCCCTTCTCAGGGCCATCAAAGCACGTCGGGGAAGGTTTTGATTGTCGTGTTGCGTTTGGTGTGGGTGTCTGTCTGGCGTTTCTGTATGCCCGTGGGGATGCTGTTTGCGTGCCGTGGTGGTTGGATTGCGGGGGTCGGTGGCGGGTGTGGGCGGCGGTAGCGGTAAGCGGTGTTGTTGTTGTTGTCGTGGTTGATTGTCGCCGTGTTTGTGGCGGCGGCCGACGGTTGGTTTTTCTGTCACGTTGTTTTGTTTGAATACGTTGGTTGGCTTGCCTGCGTTCGTTCGTCTCGGATGTCTGTCTTGTCGAGTCGTGTCTGGTCTTTGTTTTGTTTTGTTCCTTTGTGTGTGTGTGTGTGTGTGTTATGTTTTGCAACGGGGGGCACGTTGAGATGTGGAAGGAGTCGGCGGGGATTTCGGTGGCGCGTAGAGCGAGCGAGCGCGCGCGCCTGCCTGGCCGTTGGCCGTCGGAGTGGAGTGCGGGTTTTTTTTGTTTTCGAAACGAAAGCGGCGGCCGGCCAGCCACCCGTGCGGTGTGACGTCTGCCGTTGGGTATTGTGCGCTTTGAGCGCCGGGGAGGGATGATGTGTGATTGTTGCGCGCTGCTAGCAGGCAGGCAGAGTGAGCGGGTGTGGCGGACGGACGGGAAGTGGTGGTTTTTTTTTGTTTTTGGGTTGCGGGGCGAGAGGCAGGCGACCGACAAAGTTTGCTCGCGACGGAGAGATGTTAGTGGCCCTGAAAAGGGCCGTTTTTGTTTGTGCGGTGCGGTGCGGTGCGGTGCCGCGGCGCGGTTTAGGCGCGCTCGCCGCGGATGCGGCGCGCGAGCTGGATGTCCTTGGGCATGATGGTGACGCGCTTGGCGTGGATTGCGCACAGGTTGGTGTCTTCGAAGAGGCCGACGAGGTAGGCCTCGCTGGCCTCCTGCAGGGCCATGACTGCGGAGCTCTGGAAGCGCAGGTCGGTCTTGAAGTCCTGGGCGATCTCGCGCACTAGGCGCTGGAATGGCAGCTTGCGGATGAGCAGCTCTGTGCTCTTCTGGTAGCGCCTGATTTCTCGCAGGGCGACGGTGCCCGGCCTGTAGCGGTGGGGCTTCTTGACGCCTCCGGTGGCGGGCGCGCTCTTCCTCGCCGCCTTGGTGGCGAGCTGTTTGCGCGGCGCCTTTCCGCCGGTGGACTTGCGGGCCGTTTGCTTTGTGCGGGCCATGGCGGTAGCGGTAGCGGTAGCGGAGCGGCGTGCGTGGAGGTTAGGTGCGGCGCGGCGTCCGGTGCTGCCTTGACAACGGGCCCGCGCGCCTCCGTGCTGCGCTTATATGCCCTCGGTTGCGCGTGGTGGGGGGAGGGCGGGCCAGAGTCTATATAGGGGGGCGGCGGGCGCGCTGGGCGCAGACCGTAGCCGACTCGCCAGCCGCTGCAGCTGCTGTTTGTGCACGTTTTGCTTTGCCCGAGGAAGGAAGGATGACAGGCCGCGGCAAGGGAGGAAAGGGGCTCGGCAAGGGTGGCGCCAAGCGGCACCGCAAGGTGTTGCGCGACAACATCCAGGGCATCACGAAGCCCGCCATCCGCCGCCTGGCTCGCAGGGGCGGCGTGAAGCGCATCTCTGGTCTGATCTACGAGGAGACCCGCGGGGTGCTGAAGGTGTTCCTGGAGAACGTGATCCGCGACGCGGTGACGTACACTGAGCACGCCAAGCGCAAGACTGTGACGGCCATGGACGTGGTGTACGCCCTGAAGAGGCAGGGGCGCACCCTGTACGGTTTCGGCGGTTAGGCTGCGTCGCAGCGGGCGCTGGCCTTCCCGCGGCCGTGCTTGTGGGTGGGAGAGACTAGAAAACGGCCCTTTTCAGGGCCACCACACTGTTCGGAAGTTGAAAAGTGCGAAAGAGTCTGTGTTGTTGTTGCTGCGTGTGTGCGCTGTGTTGTTTGTTTGTTTCTTTCTTTCTTTCCGTTTGAGCGACGTGATGTGACTGGGAGGGGAGAAGGAAAGGAAACGTGTCATGTGGCTGGCTGTGTGTGGAGCTGCTTCGTTTGTGTGTTTGTTATTGTGTGTCTTTGTATCGATCGCGACGGAGATGGCGGGCTGTGTGTTGTTGTGCGAGAGGCGGTGATTATTTGCTTGCGTGGTTTGGCTCTGTGTGTTTGTTTGCGGCGGCGGCGTTGGGGTTTCCGAGGCAAGGCGTGTGGGCATAGGCGGCCGGATCAGCTGTTTCGTTCGTGTCGACGGCCGTTGCGCGCGGGAGTGGAGGGCGGTGTGTCGACACGCCTCCCTTTAACAATGGTCATTATTGCTGCCGTTGTCGGTTTGGAAGGCGACTGCGACCGTGCAAAATGTGTGTGTGTGTGTGTGTGTTTTGGGCCACACGGGCTGTGTGGACGACAAGATGGCGGACGTGCGCCGGCGGCGGCTGTGCTGTGACGGTGCAAAGTTAAAACAAAACAAGGTGCGGCGAGGACGACTGAAATTTTGCTTTGGACGTAGGTTTGTGTGGTGGCCCTGAAAAGGGCCGATTGTTGTGGGCCGAGCCGGCAAAGCGCGTTGCGTGCAGGGGAGCACGCGGCGGCTGCGATTGCCTGGCCTCCTTTAGGCCTTCTTCTCGGTCTTCTTTGGCAGCAGGACGGCCTGGATGTTGGGCAGGACACCACCCTGTGCGATGGTGACGCCCGACAGGAGCTTGTTGAGCTCCTCGTCGTTGCGGATGGCAAGCTGCAGGTGGCGCGGGATGATGCGCGTCTTCTTGTTGTCGCGGGCCGCGTTTCCGGCCAGCTCGAGCACCTCAGCCGCGAGGTACTCCATGACGGCGGCGAGGTAGACGGGCGCCCCGGCGCCGACGCGCTCTGCGTAGTTTCCCTTGCGCAGGAGGCGGTGGATTCTGCCGACCGGGAACTGGAGCCCAGCCCTGCTTGAGCGGGACTTTGACTTGCCCTTGACTTTGCCTCCCTTTCCGCGTCCGGACATGGCGATGGGCTAGCGACGGTGCACACGAAACGGAAACGAAAACGACCGGTGCGAGCGGCAGCGAGTCGAGCAGCGGAGTGCGTGCCGGCGCAGCCGGGGTGGGGGTGCTTTATGGGCTCGGGTGCGGCGGCCGGTTGCGCGCGCGCCCCATTGGTCGGCGGCCGCAACAGGGCGAGCTCTGACTCTGTCGAAGATTTCCGCGCTGCGGAAAGATTCCTCAGAGAGGAAAATGTTCCTCACTTCACACACCAGCTGGCCACAGACAGACAAAGAAGATTCGTGATGAAGGGCCTCCCCCCGCGGACGCCCGAGGAAGACGTAAAATCTGCACTTGAGGAAAAAGGCCACGAAATAGTATCAGTGTTTGAGTACAAGAAAAGAAATCATGAAACGAGGGAACTGATTCACGAAGGAACTTATCAAATAAACACACCACCTAGACCCGAAGCCGACCGCCTATATGATGAGCGCTTCCTCCTGGGGATGAAGATTCGTATCGAATCATACAAACCCAGAATTGGACCAAGGCAGTGCCGACGCTGCCAAAGGTTCGACCACACAGCGAACTACTGTACGCTCCCCACCAGGTGCTTGATTTGTGCGGGCCTACACGAGGCTAAAGATTGCACTAAACCGCGATCAGACAGCCCAGTGTGCGCCAACTGCAATGGAGCGCACCCCGCAAATTACAAAGGCTGCGAAGTCTACCAAAGCAAGTTGAAACCCTTTCTACCAGCCACACGATCCGTACAACACACACACCCACCAAAGCGGGCTAGCCAACTCCAAAATGCAGTGCAGCGCCAAGGAACCTCTGAAACCACAGGAACCCAACAGCAACTCGGTCAACCAACAGCTCGCACATATGCAAGCGCAGTTTCACCAAAGCAACTGACACCAATGCACACCCAGGTGGAAAGCAGGGATAATAGCAAGACGCCAATCCAAGGGCCCTCAAAATCTCCGCCTACGCCCAAGCCCAGGGAACATGTGCCAATCCCGAGGCCAGGGCACAGCTCAAAATCCACCGAAGTCGAGCGAGTGACACCATCAACAAATAAGCCAACACAAATAAAAGCTACACACCTACAAGGAAGCCACACAGCGGAAACCATAACTGTACCAAACCAGCCAACTACTACAGAAACTGAGAAACCAGCACCACCACCAAACAGCGAAAAACCAGCACCACCACAAAACACAGAACCAGGCCAAACTCCCCTTCAAACTGAACTGGGAGCAGATATAGGCGAAATACTCAGCACCCTCAAGCTCTTCGACAAACAGCGACTGCTGAATACAATCAAACTCACCGCTCAAAAACTCCGACAAACAAACGACAAGGCCACCAAAGCGATAATACTGATGGAGGCAGTATTCACCATCATAGAGTAGCTATGGCAGGTCGCAGAACACCCAAACGAAACACGACATTATGCGTCTGGAATGCCAATGGCATAAAGTCCAAAAAGACCGAAGTACAAGCATTCATCGCTGAAAACGACATCGACATTATGCTCGTGACGGAAACCCACCTACGTCCACCTGACACCTTCCGACTCAGAAACATGGCCACTTACAGAACAGACAGACAGCACCAGAGAGGCGGTGGCACAGCGATTTTCATAAAAAACAATATTACGCACGACATAGTAGAAACCCCTGCAATAGAAGAATTAGAAGCCACCTTGTTAAAAATCAACACAACTCTCGGAGTTCTGCTGATTGGGGCTGCATATCTTGCCCCAAATAGAGAACTTCGCGAAAACGAGCTACGCCAGATATTTGACCTCCATCCAAGGGTGTTACTTGGGGGAGACCTAAATGCTAAACACCCATTCTGGAACTCACGAGTGGCAAACCCGAAGGGCAACAAACTAGTTAGCCTAGAAGAGGCACTCCAAATCACAGTCTGGGGCCCTGACGACCCCACCCACGTCCCGCTATTACCACAACAGAGGCCTGACGTCCTGGACATCGTTGTGACCAAGGGGTTAGCAGACAACATTCACTTAGATGTGCAGGACGACCTGTCCTCTGACCACAAGCCTGTACTAGTAAATTTCCACAGACTCATGCCACCACCGCCACCGCAGCACCAAACGTTCAAAACCGACTGGGATTTATACCGAACTTCCCTAACAGCGACCATCCGCCCAGACATCCAACTCAGCACAACAGAAGAAATCGACTCAGCAATAGAATCCCTCACCACTCAGATCCAAACAGTTGCACGCCAATCAACAACCAAAACAAATCAACCAAGCAATGATTTCGAACTCCCACCCCTCCTCCGTGATCTCCGTTACATTAAAAATAAAGCCAAAAGACGCTGGCAACAAACTCGCGACCCAAGAGATCGTACCACCGCCAACCAACTAATGCGCGAGCTGAGGAAACGGTTAACGGAATGGCGTGCGGAAGTATGGGCGGACAAAATGGATTCTTTCAACCTCCAAACCACCGACGAGTGGAAGGTTGTAAGGAATATAAGAGCCGCCCAACCACCCAAAAGGGCCATGACAGGAAACCAGGGCACAATTTACGACGCCTTGTCGAAGGCCGAGTTACTCGCTGACACCTTCGAAGAACAAAACACCCTCCCAACCCACGACGTACAGACACGCGACGACCAAGACCAAGAAGACAAAATTAAACAGACCATCAATACATTGAGGACTACGCCACCCTCCACAACACCGCAGCTAACCACCCCAACTGAGGTCAGAAGAGAAATACGAAAAAGAAAGGGGGGTTCTGCACCTGGACTTGACAAAATTACTCATATGCATCTAAAAAATCTGCCACGTAAGCCAATAGTGCTCCTAACCAGAATATTCAATAAATGTCTGCACCTATCGTACTTTCCCTCCTCCTGGAAAATAGCTAAACTGATCACCATACCGAAAGCAGGAAAAGACCCAAAAATCCCTTCAAACAACAGACCTATCAGCTTGCTACAGACCATGGGGAAGCTGTTTGAGAGGATCCTACTTCAGCGTCTCCAACCATCCCTGACCGACAATAATACACTCAGAGCCGAGCAATTCGGCTTCCAAAAGAAGGTGTCAGCAGAACTCCAAGTGCTTCGCGTCACCGAACACATAGCAGCAAATATGAACTTGCAGAAATCCACCGCAGCCGTGTTCCTTGACTGGGAAAAAGCCTTTGACAAGGTGTGGCATGAAAACTTAATATGGAAGATACTGCATCAAACATCTATCCCAGACGTCTACGCCAAGCTACTTGACAGCTACTTAAACGAGAGGCATTTCGTGGTTGAGGTGGATGGCAAACGTTCCACTCGTCGCCAGCTGATGGCGGGCATCCCCCAAGGGTCTGTCCTTTCGCCGACTCTATTCAACATCTACGTCAACGACATTCCCTTGGAGGCAGGAGTCCACATCGCCCAATTCGCTGACGACACGGCGTTCTACACCAGTGAACACCGCCAGCATGTATCCATTGGCAGACTACAACGCCAACTCAATCGCGTAGAAAACTGGTGTAGAACAAACAAATTACAACTCAACGCCACAAAAACAACTGCCATTTACTTCACCCGAAAGCGACCAATCCTGGAAAACCATCTGCGCCTCAACGCCCAGGAGCTACCCTGGAGGGACGAGGTCAAGTACCTTGGCGTGACGCTGGACAGAAGACTGCTGTACCACCACCACATCAGAGAGAAAAAGACAAAAGCACTGAACCTAGCTAAAGCACTGTACCCCCTCTTCAAGAGCAAAAACCTAAAAGCTGAAACAAAGCGGACACTATATAAGACAACGGTGCTGCCCACAATGACGTATGGTAGCTCATCTTGGGCAGTGGCTTGCCCTACAAGAAAATATGAATTGCAAGTAGTGCAAAACAAAGTGCTCAGGTGGATCCTAGGAGCACCCTACTGGACTAAAATATCCAAATTACACGAACAGCTGGAGATGGACACACTTGATCAAACAATTAGGAAACAGACAACAAAACTTTTTCAAAAGATAGATAACATTAGAAATAGCTGCAGACACCTGACAGACGTAGGGACCCAAAGACCTAAAACCTGGCACAAACAGAGGGTACCTCGATCCATCACAGAGGACCCCACAGAATAAACCAGGAAATACACCCCATCTCCCATTTACAAGCAATTTCAATCACACCAACCACCTTAAACCAGACCAAGTAGATCGTATTGCGAGAGACAACCTAGTGGCAAGCAGACGCTGAACCACCAGGGACAAGAGGAAAGCGGCATCCCAGCCGCAACAAAAACACCACAGACCAAGAGGAGCGGAAGGAAAATCAACACCAAGCCTTCTGAAAGGCGCAGTACCCCATCAAGGGCGGCGGATTGGTGAACTTTTAAGTTCAAAAATCACAATCCTGACCCCCAAAGAGAATAAATGGTGCCCCAACAGCACTACCTAAACACAACTACATCAATACACGGAAAATCGGCGAAGCCGATAAGCCTGTTCAACAACATTGTGACAAAAAAAAAAAAAAAAAAAAAAAAAAAAAAAAAAAAACTGGCGGCGGGTGCCACTGTGTGGGGAGACGCTGACTAGAGCGGAGCGCTTGCTACTGGTGTTGCTGCTGCCGTACGTTGGTTCGAGATGCCGCCCAAGACTAGCGGGAAGGCCGCCAAGAAGGCTGGCAAGGCGCAGAAGAACATTTCGAAGGGCGACAAGAAGAAGAAGCGCAAGAGGAAGGAGAGCTATGCCATCTACATCTACAAGGTGCTGAAGCAGGTGCACCCTGACACGGGCATCTCGTCGAAGGCGATGAGCATCATGAACAGCTTCGTGAACGACATTTTCGAGCGCATTGCGGCCGAGGCTTCTCGCCTGGCGCACTACAACAAGCGCTCGACCATCACGTCCCGCGAGATCCAGACCGCTGTGCGGCTGTTGCTGCCTGGCGAGCTGGCCAAGCACGCCGTGAGCGAGGGCACGAAGGCGGTGACCAAGTACACGAGCTCCAAGTAAGGAGGTGGCTCTGGAATGGAAGGAAGGATGGAGAAGGCTCCTCCGTTGCGAGAGCGGCAAAACGGCCCTTTTCAGGGCCACCAACTTGCCTTTTGCGGGAAGGGCGGAATTGTTGTTGTTGTTTGTGTGTGTGGACGGCTGTGATGTATGTGTGCATTTTGATTGTGGGTGGGGGGGCGCGTCAAAGCGTGTTGCGCGGGGTACGGCCACGAGGTTGGTCGCCGTGGCGTGGAATGGTGGCACGCCTCGTTGGCGTGGTTTTTGACCCATTGGTGTTGTTGGGGTGTGTGTGTGTGTTACCCGTCTGCGAGGGGGGACAGTGCGATCGGCGACTTTTGTGTCACCGTAACGACGGCCGTTTGCGGGTTTGTTTTTTTGCACATCATACATGGCGAGGGTGAAATGTGAAATGTTTTTGTTTGGTTTTTGTTTTGTTTTTTTGCCGCCCACTATTCCCTTTGCTGTACGCCGAGTTTGACAATGGTGCGACGTAACTGCAGCGTGGAGGTGTGTGAGTGACGTTGAAATGAACGTGCCATTAAGACGCATTGTTGTTGTATTGTACTGTACGTGTACGGCGACACGCACGATGATGTACCATTCGACTCTGATGTTTGATAGCCGTGTCTGACTGATTGCGTACGACGCACGCACACCGATGTCGTCATTCAAGATGCACGCTAGACGACGACGGCGGCGGCGGCGGTGGTCGTTTGTTTGGCGAATGTCTGTACACGTGTTTGTCTGTGTCCATCCGGTATGTATTTGTTTGTTTGAAAGTGTTTTGTGTGTCGGTGACGTGGTCCGATCCGTCGCCCCCTGAGTAACTGTCGATCGGCGCGATAGACCGGCGTCACGCAACTGAACCGAAGTCTTGGGCACACCCGTCATACTGTTGTACACCGTCGCGCTGAGAACGGTAACGAAAGGTTGACGTTGATCGGTCGAATGTCTGGGCAGAACGTGAGGAATGAGGCAAGAGTGCAAGGAGGGGGGGCAAAAGAGAGAGGAAGGGAAAAAGGGGAGAAACGCATTCGTAGAGCAACGGAACGTTCCCGTGTCGGAGGCGTATTGGAGCCGCACTGAAATGCGTTTAACGGCGGCGCGGCTGCAAGTGTCTGCCGTGGTGAACGTTACCTTTGACGGCTGCATTGGGCTTTGCCTTTGCTTTCGCTTTCGCTTTCGCGTTCGCTTTCGCTTTCCCGGATGTACGTAACGTTTGTTGATATGGTTCTGAGGAAGAGTGTATGACAGTGCCGTGCCGTCCATGTTCGTGTGCCCTCCCATTGTGTGTATGCTATTGTCTGTGTACTTGAATGATGTATGTAGGTGTTAGTGGACATGTTTTACCAGTGGGGGGAAATGGATCGTCGATAGTTGCCGTCACTCTGTCACGGTCGAGATGACGCACCCTCCGTACAGAAAGGTGTCGAGAAAGTGAGTGTGTGTGTGCGTCCGTGAATTGGCAGCGTTTGGAGGTGGGCGTGCCCTGCATGTGGCCCGGAAAAGGCTGTTCGTTAGGCGGTAGTGTTGTGTGGACAGGGGAGGGGCATGCGTAACGCTGCTGGCATGGCATTTCGGGAGATGGGAGGGGGCAAACGAGGAAACGGGGAGCGGCGGCCAAAGACGGGACGGGGAGGGGCGCGGTGTGGGTGGCTTGCGCCTGTGCTCGGCGTTGTGGTTTGTGCAAAAGAGGAGGAGAAAAACAATGTGAGTTGCCAGGGAGGGGAGCGGTGTTGTGTTGTGGTTGTCGTGGTGTAGCCGCAGACGCGGCTGTCAGTGAACGTGGCGAGACGGACGGATGCGCGGAGGGGCGGGGGCGGCGCATTTCGCCGGTGCCGTGCCGTGCCGTGCCTGAAAGCCGCGTGGTCGCTGTGTTGTTGGTGGCGTGGGGGCGAGGAGAGTACCGTACGGGTGTGCTTGTGCGCCGGAAATGGCACACTGCGCCCGCCCGTCTTGGAGGCTGATGGCTGTGGTGTGGAAATGGGGCGCGGTGATGTTGAAGCACAGAAAAGAAACCAAGAAAACGGAAGGCGTGATGCGGCGGTGGTGGTGAGAGCGGGAAAAACAAAACAAAAGAAAAAAAACAACAAAAAAAAAGAAGGAAAAACAACAAGAAACAAAAAAGAAAACAAAAAGTCTATCAATATTAAAATGTAAATGGAAATGGACCCAGGTATAACCTCCCTGCACAAATAGCAGAGAGTCCGATGATAATAAAAATGTGCCAGAATGTTAACGTCCCTACAAAACAAACCCAACGATAATATTAATGAAAGAGTGAACCGTATGTAACATTGCAACAGACATAATGAAACCTGATAAATTGTATAAGGGCAGCAGCCGTTGACCTTTGGCCCTGTATTCAGAATAAAAAGAGCCAAAGATCGTTACCCCAATGAAAAAGACACTGAAACACGTATGTAACATAGTAGCGATGGCGAGACATTGTAGCATCTGTGACCAGAGAGTTTGCGCTGGACTGCGCGAGTGTTGCGAGCGGTTCTCAGTCAGTCAGTCAGTCTGTGTAGTTGAGGGCTGTACTCTGTCAGTAGTCGTCGCGTGCAGTACGCTAATAGTCGTCATGCAGAGCGGTCGGTCAGTAGTAGCAGCCGAGTGCGGTTGTGTGATGTAGGCGGTCGGCAACACTGGTCAAGATGGTGAATAAGGTATACTGTTAATTGATATAATCGTTAGATAATGAGAAATTGTATTTATTGTAATTATTCTCCAACAAGTTCCCCAATAATAATTTTTATTTCAAAAGCATTTTTCAAACATTTAATCTTTTATTGAACTAAAGAGTTCGTTCCACTTCTTTGAAGAAAAATGTCACTAAAATCACAAAGAAAGAGAATATTATTATTTGCAATGCAGTTCCTCCAAGCGCTGCGCAACAACCAGAGCAGAAATGTGACATCCATTTATTCGGAGGTAAGACTTTTAATTCTGATTGTTTTGCACAGGGCCAAAGACCGATATTTCGGTTTAATTGAAGTTTCTTGTCACTGAACGGACTTTTGTAAATGTTGTGTGAAGACTTTATATTTGAGTCAGATTGCGAATTGCACATTTTTGTTGCCATTTTCAATACCTCTCATTGTGGGCGAGGTTACAATTAGCGCAATGTCCATTAGCATCCGTAAATAACATTGTCCATTATTTTAAATATTGCTGGGAGGTTACAACACACACACACACAAAACAAAAAACAAAAAAAAACAAAAAATTGCATTTATATCCGCTCCTCAATTGTAGATACCCCTTACACAGCTGTGTGCAATGAATGAGTGCTGGCTGGTAATTAATTGCACTCCTTGGAGGGAAATGCCATAGGAAGTAGTCTTTAAAAAGTGAATGTTTTTCGTTAAGAGACAAAAGTTACTTTAGAAAAAAAGTAATAGTGGGGCTTTTGTTGTTGAACAAAATAAGTACAATGAACATACGTTATCAGATTTGCGCAATGCAGCGTCACACCACCTTTTGATTATAACACAATATACTATACATCGTCCCGAACCGTGACCAGAGTCGCGAGACGAGCAGAGCACGCCGCCGACGCCCGCTCAGTACAACCGTCCACCCGCTACTACTGTCGACCGACTACTACCTCTCCCGACTCGCGCTACAATATATATAACAACTGTTCCTGGCGACCCGGTGCGTGCAACTACTGTCGTCTGGCGCGGTCCAAGCGCCGACTAGCAGCGATAAAGAACTCTCTGGTCAGACAGAGATGCTGTCATGCCTCGCCATCGCTCTGGTAATGAATACATACGTGGTGCAGCGTGCGTACCACCGGAACACGCAGTGGCGGAGCCAAAGACTGTGTTGTCGAGGTCGAGTGCGAGTGGGAAGAGAGGCAGCGTCGGCACGGAGATGCAAGCGAGCGCGAGACGCACGGGGGCTGCGGCGTGGCGCGTTTGCGGTCGGCGCCTTTGGTGGCAACGGCCGGGACAAGCAGCGGTGTATGGTGTGGTGCGGGGCGGACAGGGGCGGCGGTGGACGGGGAGGAGGCGGCGCGACGACGGCATGGGGGCGAAAACGGGACGGGGGACGGCGGATGTTGAGAGGCGTCACGCGCGGACAGGACACAGACACAGAGACACACAGATTGGAAAGGGAGGGTGCGCGGTAGTAGTTGGGAATGTGCGTACCGTGCGGGATGGGAGTGGGCGAGGAACACGGTCGTGGCCCCTGTTTTGGGTGCGTGTGATGACGTCGGTGTGTTGTGGGAAGGGAAGGTGCTGTGGCGGCGGCGCGTAATGGGCGTAGGCCGAAAAGAGAAAGGAACGTGGGCAGTGTGTTGGCAAGCGTCGGTTCGACTGCGACGTTGATGGGCAGGGCAGGGCAAGGTTAATGGTGGTAGGAGTAGGCGTGTGGGCGCAAAAAATCTGCCGCTGCAGGCGGTGCCGTAACCGCCATGGCGGGAAGGAGAGAGGGCCAAAGAAAGAAAGAAAGAAAGAAGAAAACAAAAAAAAAAAAAGGAGGGGGGGGGGGGGGCGAAAGTGGAGAGGCGGTGGTGTGAGAAGGGCGGGGGCGGAAGGAAGGCAGGAAGGACAAGAGGCGAGGCGACGGCTTGCTTTGTGTATCGGTCGGTCTCTGGCTATGCTTCGTTTTCTGCAGCAGGGTCGGTGCGCGGCGTGGCTCGCGGCAGTGGGAACGCCTGGTGGCTGGACGGCCAGCAATGCGGTTGGATGGGCGGCCACAGCACCGCACCTGTGCCCGAGGAGGAGACGCTGGCGGCGGGCCCTGAGGTGAGGCCGGCTCGGCTGGGGCTGTGGATGTGTAGGTGTGCGCCGCTGCTGCAACAACGAGTAAAACGCGAGAAGAAGGGATGGCGGTAGAGAGGAAAAAAAGAAAAAGGTCGTGTTGTGTTGATGCGCAGGCAGACGCGTACAGAGGGACGAGCCCGGTCTGCAGCAGGGTGTGGCCGTGCCGAGTGCAGAGCAGCGGCGGCTCGGTTCGGTTCGGCCCGGCCCGGCGGGCCGCGCTGTTGTCGCGGACGTGAGCGCCCCCTGGCGGGTGGCCGGAGGCGGCGCGGCGTGTTGGACGTGTGGCTGGTGGCAGTGCACAATTTGCGAGTGGCTGGCGGTGTGGTGTGGCGGTTGGCGCGTCGGGCGGCGGAGAGGTATGTGTTGCGGGCGCCCTTTGCTGCGCTGCGTCGTTGCGTGTGCCGTACAGGGCGGGCGCTTGTCGACTGTGTGGGCGGTGTGGCGAATTGGCGTGAAACGGCTGCCGAGAGGTGTGTGGTAGCGAGCCGGTCGGTGGTGTCAGTGCGAAGGGGAATGTGCGTGCGTTTGGCGGTTTCGGTGTGCTTTTTGCGGCGTGAGAGTGGGAATTAGTGGGGCCGGCTGTTGTGTTGGTTCCTTGTGTCTTGTGTCGCGTAGCTTGATGGCAACGTGGAAGGACGCCGGTTTCGTTTCGAGCCTTGCGTGTGGTTGTCGACGTTGACTGGTTGGCGTGTGCCGATGCACGTGCATGTGTGGGTCGCGAGTGCGTTTTTGGCTGGCTGTGTGTGTGTGTGTGTGTGTGTGTGTTTTGGGGGGGAAGGGGGAGGCGGTGGTGAAAGTGCAGTCGTTGCCACGGGCGTCGTCGGGTGGGGCTGGGGCTGTGCGTCGTGGCGGAAAGGTGGTAGGTTGCGGGAAGCGAGCCCGTCGTTGACGGTGTCGCGTGAGTTGTGAATCGAGTGGGGCGCGGGGCGCGGGACAGGAGCAGCGTGCCGCTGCGTCGTGGTCGTCAGCAGAGGCTGTGCGTGTGCTTGTCCTTTTTGTGGGCGGTTCGTGCGAGGCGTTTTTGTTTTGTGTTGCCCTAGTTGTTAGTTTATTTTGTTTGTGTTTGTTATTTTGAGACGACGACTGGTTGGTGGCGTGCGCGCGAAGTGGCGGTGTGCGCTTCCCGTGTCGTTTGTGTTGTTTGGTTTTTTTGTTTTTGTGTGTTTTTGTTTTTTTTTTTTTTTTTTTTTTTTTGCACTGGGCCCCGGTGGGTGGGTGCGTGTGTGTCGATTGCCGGCTGGCGAAAGGTGCGCCATCGGCGGGGTGGGTCGCCGGCACAAGTAGAGGCGGCGGCGTTGTTGCTGTTGTTGTGTGGTGTTTGTTTTGTTCGGCTGTGTCGGCGAGCTGTGTTGCGGTGCGTGTGAATGGTGGTGCAAAAGTGCTGGCGTTGGGGCTGCGACTGCGACGGCGACGGCGGCGAGCCGCGGGCGCGCCATTGATAGTGATGTTGTGAACAGCGGCTGTGTACGGTAGTGGTGTTGTTGTAGCACGACGTGCATCCGGGCCGGCGCGGAAAGCGCAGTTGCGGGCGGTTGCCCTTCGGTGCCAGCCATGTCGCGTGAGCGGCGGGTTGCTCTGGTGTCGACACGTGGTGCTCTGGGTTGTTGTGTGGTGCCCTTTGGCCGGTGGGGGTGGTTCGCGTGTGTCTCGTTCGCGCTCGGTGTCTGGTCGTGGTCGTGCTGCTCCCCCGTCTGTCGGCGGTTTCCGACGTCGTCTGTACGTTTTTGTTCGTTTGCGGCGTGCCTGCCGACGTCGTCCCGTCGCGACCTTTCAACCGAAAGTGTGGCGCCCGAAGGTGAACGAACGTAACCCTGACCTCGGCGCTTTACGCTGAGCCGAGCGAACCGAACCGAACCTAACCTGTGGTGTGGCGAGGTGAGCTCAGCCTGTGAGCCCCTAACGTCTACGTAAGGTAAGCTGTCCGGCTCACGCCTCACGTTTTTGAACGCTTTTTTAACCTACGTTTGACGCTTCTTAACCTAGCACTGACCCCTTAACCTAACGTGTAACCTAACCTAACCTAACCTAACCTAACCTAACCTAACCTAACCTAACCTAACCTCTGACGCCTGACGTGTTTGAATGCTTAACCTAAGTTTGACGCTTAACCTAACCCAAGTCCCCTTAACCTAACCCACGTCCACCTAACCTAACCTAACCTAACGTAGACGTGTAAACGTAATGTGTAACGCGTAACGTGTAAGGTCGGCTGTCGTGTGTGCTTGACGGCAGATTGGGTTGGTCTGTAGATTCGGATTGCGGTTTGCCTCGGTCGAGGGGTTGGGTCGGAAGCGGCGAGGGGCGGCGGCGCCTGTTGCGCAGGCGGCGTCCGTTTGCGGCGGGCAATTGTTGAGAAACGGCTGTGAATGTTGGCGGGCGAGAGGAGGAGGACGGCGCGCGATGTGGCCCGACGGCTGCGGGCCGATCGGGAAACGGCGGGAGGGCGACGGAAGGCGATGGGGCGGCGGAGGCGCGTTTGCACGGCCGTCATCGCCGCACGCCTCGGCTTGTGTGGCTGTGGCGCCGGCCGCGCTGGCCGGGCTGCCGCGGCGACGGTGTGGGAGTTTTGCCGAAGGTTTGGCCATTGTGGCGGGTCGTCGGCTGGGGCTGTGGGGGCGGCATTTGGGCGGGGGCGGCGATTCTCGGCGGGCCGACCCAGGCTGTAGCGCGCGGTAGCTGCAGTTTGGCCGTGGTTTGCGGCGCTGCCGTGGCGACTGGTTGGCGACTGTGGTGTGGCTGTGTGTAGCCCCATCCTCGGTGGTTTGAAAGGCGCGGGCGGTTGTGGCGCAGGTTTGGGGCTGCTCCGCACAGGCTGTCGGACGTTGGGCGGTAGCAAGCGCGGGAGGCGCGGCGCGGCGGCGCGCAGAGTGGCGGCCGCTCTCTCGGCCGTCCGCGCCCGCCCGCGACACTGGCTGGGCCTTGTGATTCTCTGCTCTGCTGCTGTGCTGTGCTTGCGTGCCTGCCTGCCGTCCCGCTCGCTCTCGCTGTGTGTTACGCGCGTCGTCGAAATGGCAGATCAGGCGGCTACGAACGAGACTGCTGCGGCACCCGCCGCCACCGGCACTACGAAGAAGGCCAAGTCTGCGTCGTCTGCGAAGAAGCCGCGCGCCAAGCCTGCGCACCCGCGCACCTCTGAGATGGTGACGGCCGCCATCAAGAGTCTGAAGGAGCGCGGCGGGTCGTCGCTGCAGGCGATCAAGAAGTACATAGCCGCGCACTACAAGCTGGACGCGGAGAAGCTGGCGCCGTTTATCAAGAAGTACCTCAAGTCGGCCGTCGTGGCGGGCGAGCTGGTGCAGACGAAGGGGAAGGGCGCGTCCGGCTCGTTCAAGCTTGCCGGCGCCGGCGGCGGGGGGGCGGCCGAGGGCGGCAAGGCTCGTGCTGGCGGTGCCAAGAAGAAGCGCGCCGCTCCGGCCAGCAAGGAGAAGAAGGGCGCCCGTGCGGCCGGCGCAAAGAAGGCTGGTGGCGTGAAGGCGGCGACCGGTCGGAAGGCGGGCGCCGCCAAGAAGGCGTCTGCGGCGTCGGCCGCGCCCGCGGGTGCGAAGAAGGCGGCTGCGGCCAAGCCGGCCAAGGCCAAGTCGCCGTCGAAGGCGAAGAAGGCCGCCAAGGTTCCGACGAAGAAGCCGAAGGCGCCGCGCCCGAAGAAGGCGACGACGCCGTCTAAGGCGAAGGCTTCGCCCAAGAAGAAGAAGTAGAGTAGAGGAGAAAGAGATGGGAGAAAGGAAGGGTTTGGCGCTTGACTCCGTCGTCCCCACCCCCCGTCGTCGTCTAGTGGCGCGCAAGAGACGCGCGGCCCAAAACGGCCCTTCTCAGGGCCATCAAAGCACGTCGGGGAAGGTTTTGATTGTCGTGTTGCGTTTGGTGTGGGTGTCTGTCTGGCGTTTCTGTATGCCCGTGGGGATGCTGTTTGCGTGCCGTGGTGGTTGGATTGCGGGGGTCGGTGGCGGGTGTGGGCGGCGGTAGCGGTAAGCGGTGTTGTTGTTGTTGTCGTGGTTGATTGTCGCCGTGTTTGTGGCGGCGGCCGACGGTTGGTTTTTCTGTCACGTTGTTTTGTTTGAATACGTTGGTTGGCTTGCCTGCGTTCGTTCGTCTCGGATGTCTGTCTTGTCGAGTCGTGTCTGGTCTTTGTTTTGTTTTGTTCCTTTGTGTGTGTGTGTGTGTGTGTTATGTTTTGCAACGGGGGGCACGTTGAGATGTGGAAGGAGTCGGCGGGGATTTCGGTGGCGCGTAGAGCGAGCGAGCGCGCGCGCCTGCCTGGCCGTTGGCCGTCGGAGTGGAGTGCGGGTTTTTTTTGTTTTCGAAACGAAAGCGGCGGCCGGCCAGCCACCCGTGCGGTGTGACGTCGGCCGTTGGGTATTGTGCGCTTTGAGCGCCGGGGAGGGATGATGTGTGATTGTTGCGCGCTGCTAGCAGGCAGGCAGAGTGAGCGGGTGTGGCGGACGGACGGGAAGTGGTGGTTTTTTTTTGTTTTTGGGTTGCGGGGCGAGAGGCAGGCGACCGACAAAGTTTGCTCGCGACGGAGAGATGTTAGTGGCCCTGAAAAGGGCCGTTTTTGTTTGTGCGGTGCGGTGCGGTGCGGTGCCGCGGCGCGGTTTAGGCGCGCTCGCCGCGGATGCGGCGCGCGAGCTGGATGTCCTTGGGCATGATGGTGACGCGCTTGGCGTGGATTGCGCACAGGTTGGTGTCTTCGAAGAGGCCGACGAGGTAGGCCTCGCTGGCCTCCTGCAGGGCCATGACTGCGGAGCTCTGGAAGCGCAGGTCGGTCTTGAAGTCCTGGGCGATCTCGCGCACTAGGCGCTGGAATGGCAGCTTGCGGATGAGCAGCTCTGTGCTCTTCTGGTAGCGCCTGATTTCTCGCAGGGCGACGGTGCCCGGCCTGTAGCGGTGGGGCTTCTTGACGCCTCCGGTGGCGGGCGCGCTCTTCCTCGCCGCCTTGGTGGCGAGCTGTTTGCGCGGCGCCTTTCCGCCGGTGGACTTGCGGGCCGTTTGCTTTGTGCGGGCCATGGCGGTAGCGGTAGCGGTAGCGGAGCGGCGTGCGTGGAGGTTAGGTGCGGCGCGGCGTCCGGTGCTGCCTTGACAACGGGCCCGCGCGCCTCCGTGCTGCGCTTATATGCCCTCGGTTGCGCGTGGTGGGGGGAGGGCGGGCCAGAGTCTATATAGGGGGGCGGCGGGCGCGCTGGGCGCAGACCGTAGCCGACTCGCCAGCCGCTGCAGCTGCTGTTTGTGCACGTTTTGCTTTGCCCGAGGAAGGAAGGATGACAGGCCGCGGCAAGGGAGGAAAGGGGCTCGGCAAGGGTGGCGCCAAGCGGCACCGCAAGGTGTTGCGCGACAACATCCAGGGCATCACGAAGCCCGCCATCCGCCGCCTGGCTCGCAGGGGCGGCGTGAAGCGCATCTCTGGTCTGATCTACGAGGAGACCCGCGGGGTGCTGAAGGTGTTCCTGGAGAACGTGATCCGCGACGCGGTGACGTACACTGAGCACGCCAAGCGCAAGACTGTGACGGCCATGGACGTGGTGTACGCCCTGAAGAGGCAGGGGCGCACCCTGTACGGTTTCGGCGGTTAGGCTGCGTCGCAGCGGGCGCTGGCCTTCCCGCGGCCGTGCTTGTGGGTGGGAGAGACTAGAAAACGGCCCTTTTCAGGGCCACCACACTGTTCGGAAGTTGAAAAGTGCGAAAGAGTCTGTGTTGTTGTTGCTGCGTGTGTGCGCTGTGTTGTTTGTTTGTTTCTTTCTTTCTTTCCGTTTGAGCGACGTGATGTGACTGGGAGGGGAGAAGGAAAGGAAACGTGTCATGTGGCTGGCTGTGTGTGGAGCTGCTTCGTTTGTGTGTTTGTTATTGTGTGTCTTTGTATCGATCGCGACGGAGATGGCGGGCTGTGTGTTGTTGTGCGAGAGGCGGTGATTATTTGCTTGCGTGGTTTGGCTCTGTGTGTTTGTTTGCGGCGGCGGCGTTGGGGTTTCCGAGGCAAGGCGTGTGGGCATAGGCGGCCGGATCAGCTGTTTCGTTCGTGTCGACGGCCGTTGCGCGCGGGAGTGGAGGGCGGTGTGTCGACACGCCTCCCTTTAACAATGGTCATTATTGCTGCCGTTGTCGGTTTGGAAGGCGACTGCGACCGTGCAAAATGTGTGTGTGTGTGTGTGTGTTTTGGGCCACACGGGCTGTGTGGACGACAAGATGGCGGACGTGCGCCGGCGGCGGCTGTGCTGTGACGGTGCAAAGTTAAAACAAAACAAGGTGCGGCGAGGACGACTGAAATTTTGCTTTGGACGTAGGTTTGTGTGGTGGCCCTGAAAAGGGCCGATTGTTGTGGGCCGAGCCGGCAAAGCGCGTTGCGTGCAGGGGAGCACGCGGCGGCTGCGATTGCCTGGCCTCCTTTAGGCCTTCTTCTCGGTCTTCTTTGGCAGCAGGACGGCCTGGATGTTGGGCAGGACACCACCCTGTGCGATGGTGACGCCCGACAGGAGCTTGTTGAGCTCCTCGTCGTTGCGGATGGCAAGCTGCAGGTGGCGCGGGATGATGCGCGTCTTCTTGTTGTCGCGGGCCGCGTTTCCGGCCAGCTCGAGCACCTCAGCCGCGAGGTACTCCATGACGGCGGCGAGGTAGACGGGCGCCCCGGCGCCGACGCGCTCTGCGTAGTTTCCCTTGCGCAGGAGGCGGTGGATTCTGCCGACCGGGAACTGGAGCCCAGCCCTGCTTGAGCGGGACTTTGACTTGCCCTTGACTTTGCCTCCCTTTCCGCGTCCGGACATGGCGATGGGCTAGCGACGGTGCACACGAAACGGAAACGAAAACGACCGGTGCGAGCGGCAGCGAGTCGAGCAGCGGAGTGCGTGCCGGCGCAGCCGGGGTGGGGGTGCTTTATGGGCTCGGGTGCGGCGGCCGGTTGCGCGCGCGCCCCATTGGTCGGCGGCCGCAACAGGGCGAGCTGGTAAAGGTGCGGCGGCGGCTGGCGGCGGGTGCCACTGTGTGGGGAGACGCTGACTAGAGCGGAGCGCTTGCTACTGGTGTTGCTGCTGCCGTACGTTGGTTCGAGATGCCGCCCAAGACTAGCGGGAAGGCCGCCAAGAAGGCTGGCAAGGCGCAGAAGAACATTTCGAAGGGCGACAAGAAGAAGAAGCGCAAGAGGAAGGAGAGCTATGCCATCTACATCTACAAGGTGCTGAAGCAGGTGCACCCTGACACGGGCATCTCGTCGAAGGCGATGAGCATCATGAACAGCTTCGTGAACGACATTTTCGAGCGCATTGCGGCCGAGGCTTCTCGCCTGGCGCACTACAACAAGCGCTCGACCATCACGTCCCGCGAGATCCAGACCGCTGTGCGGCTGTTGCTGCCTGGCGAGCTGGCCAAGCACGCCGTGAGCGAGGGCACGAAGGCGGTGACCAAGTACACGAGCTCCAAGTAAGGAGGTGGCTCTGGAATGGAAGGAAGGATGGAGAAGGCTCCTCCGTTGCGAGAGCGGCAAAACGGCCCTTTTCAGGGCCACCAACTTGCCTTTTGCGGGAAGGGCGGAATTGTTGTTGTTGTTTGTGTGTGTGGACGGCTGTGATGTATGTGTGCATTTTGATTGTGGGTGGGGGGGCGCGTCAAAGCGTGTTGCGCGGGGTACGGCCACGAGGTTGGTCGCCGTGGCGTGGAATGGTGGCACGCCTCGTTGGCGTGGTTTTTGACCCATTGGTGTTGTTGGGGTGTGTGTGTGTGTTACCCGTCTGCGAGGGGGGACAGTGCGATCGGCGACTTTTGTGTCACCGTAACGACGGCCGTTTGCGGGTTTGTTTTTTTGCACATCATACATGGCGAGGGTGAAATGTGAAATGTTTTTGTTTGGTTTTTGTTTTGTTTTTTTGCCGCCCACTATTCCCTTTGCTGTACGCCGAGTTTGACAATGGTGCGACGTAACTGCAGCGTGGAGGTGTGTGAGTGACGTTGAAATGAACGTGCCATTAAGACGCATTGTTGTTGTATTGTACTGTACGTGTACGGCGACACGCACGATGATGTACCATTCGACTCTGATGTTTGATAGCCGTGTCTGACTGATTGCGTACGACGCACGCACACCGATGTCGTCATTCAAGATGCACGCTAGACGACGACGGCGGCGGCGGCGGTGGTCGTTTGTTTGGCGAATGTCTGTACACGTGTTTGTCTGTGTCCATCCGGTATGTATTTGTTTGTTTGAAAGTGTTTTGTGTGTCGGTGACGTGGTCCGATCCGTCGCCCCCTGAGTAACTGTCGATCGGCGCGATAGACCGGCGTCACGCAACTGAACCGAAGTCTTGGGCACACCCGTCATACTGTTGTACACCGTCGCGCTGAGAACGGTAACGAAAGGTTGACGTTGATCGGTCGAATGTCTGGGCAGAACGTGAGGAATGAGGCAAGAGTGCAAGGAGGGGGGGCAAAAGAGAGAGGAAGGGAAAAAGGGGAGAAACGCATTCGTAGAGCAACGGAACGTTCCCGTGTCGGAGGCGTATTGGAGCCGCACTGAAATGCGTTTAACGGCGGCGCGGCTGCAAGTGTCTGCCGTGGTGAACGTTACCTTTGACGGCTGCATTGGGCTTTGCCTTTGCTTTCGCTTTCGCTTTCGCGTTCGCTTTCGCTTTCCCGGATGTACGTAACGTTTGTTGATATGGTTCTGAGGAAGAGTGTATGACAGTGCCGTGCCGTCCATGTTCGTGTGCCCTCCCATTGTGTGTATGCTATTGTCTGTGTACTTGAATGATGTATGTAGGTGTTAGTGGACATGTTTTACCAGTGGGGGGAAATGGATCGTCGATAGTTGCCGTCACTCTGTCACGGTCGAGATGACGCACCCTCCGTACAGAAAGGTGTCGAGAAAGTGAGTGTGTGTGTGCGTCCGTGAATTGGCAGCGTTTGGAGGTGGGCGTGCCCTGCATGTGGCCCGGAAAAGGCTGTTCGTTAGGCGGTAGTGTTGTGTGGACAGGGGAGGGGCATGCGTAACGCTGCTGGCATGGCATTTCGGGAGATGGGAGGGGGCAAACGAGGAAACGAGGAGCGGCGGCCAAAGACGGGACGGGGAGGGGCGCGGTGTGGGTGGCTTGCGCCTGTGCTCGGCGTTGTGGTTTGTGCAAAAGAGGAGGAGAAAAACAATGTGAGTTGCCAGGGAGGGGAGCGGTGTTGTGTTGTGGTTGTCGTGGTGTAGCCGCAGACGCGGCTGTCAGTGAACGTGGCGAGACGGACGGATGCGCGGAGGGGCGGGGGCGGCGCATTTCGCCGGTGCCGTGCCGTGCCGTGCCTGAAAGCCGCGTGGTCGCTGTGTTGTTGGTGGCGTGGGGGCGAGGAGAGTACCGTACGGGTGTGCTTGTGCGCCGGAAATGGCACACTGCGCCCGCCCGTCTTGGAGGCTGATGGCTGTGGTGTGGAAATGGGGCGCGGTGATGTTGAAGCACAGAAAAGAAACCAAGAAAACGGAAGGCGTGATGCGGCGGTGGTGGTGAGAGCGGGAAAAACAAAACAAAAGAAAAAAAACAACAAAAAAAAAGAAGGAAAAACAACAAGAAACAAAAAAGAAAACAAAAAGTCTATCAATATTAAAATGTAAATGGAAATGGACCCAGGTATAACCTCCCTGCACAAATAGCAGAGAGTCCGATGATAATAAAAATGTGCCAGAATGTTAACGTCCCTACAAAACAAACCCAACGATAATATTAATGAAAGAGTGAACCGTATGTAACATTGCAACAGACATAATGAAACCTGATAAATTGTATAAGGGCAGCAGCCGTTGACCTTTGGCCCTGTATTCAGAATAAAAAGAGCCAAAGATCGTTACCCCCAATGAAAAAGACACTGAAACACGTATGTAACATAGTAGCGATGGCGAGACATTGTAGCATCTGTGACCAGAGAGTTTGCGCTGGACTGCGCGAGTGTTGCGAGCGGTTCTCAGTCAGTCAGTCAGTCTGTGTAGTTGAGGGCTGTACTCTGTCAGTAGTCGTCGCGTGCAGTACGCTAATAGTCGTCATGCAGAGCGGTCGGTCAGTAGTAGCAGCCGAGTGCGGTTGTGTGATGTAGGCGGTCGGCAACACTGGTCAAGATGGTGAATAAGGTATACTGTTAATTGATATAATCGTTAGATAATGAGAAATTGTATTTATTGTAATTATTCTCCAACAAGTTCCCCAATAATAATTTTTATTTCAAAAGCATTTTTCAAACATTTAATCTTTTATTGAACTAAAGAGTTCGTTCCACTTCTTTGAAGAAAAATTGTCACTAAAATCACAAAGAAAGAGAATATTATTATTTGCAATGCAGTTCCTCCAAGCGCTGCGCAACAACCAGAGCAGAAATGTGACATCCATTTATTCGGAGGTAAGACTTTTAATTCTGATTGTTTTGCACAGGGCCAAAGACCGATATTTCGGTTTAATTGAAGTTTCTTGTCACTGAACGGACTTTTGTAAATGTTGTGTGAAGACTTTATATTTGAGTCAGATTGCGAATTGCACATTTTTGTTGCCATTTTCAATACCTCTCATTGTGGGCGAGGTTACAATTAGCGCAATGTCCATTAGCATCCGTAAATAACATTGTCCATTATTTTAAATATTGCTGGGAGGTTACAACACACACACACACAAAACAAAAAACAAAAAAAAACAAAAAATTGCATTTATATCCGCTCCTCAATTGTAGATACCCCTTACACAGCTGTGTGCAATGAATGAGTGCTGGCTGGTAATTAATTGCACTCCTTGGAGGGAAATGCCATAGGAAGTAGTCTTTAAAAAGTGAATGTTTTTCGTTAAGAGACAAAAGTTACTTTAGAAAAAAAGTAATAGTGGGGCTTTTGTTGTTGAACAAAATAAGTACAATGAACATACGTTATCAGATTTGCGCAATGCAGCGTCACACCACCTTTTGATTATAACACAATATACTATACATCGTCCCGAACCGTGACCAGAGTCGCGAGACGAGCAGAGCACGCCGCCGACGCCCGCTCAGTACAACCGTCCACCCGCTACTACTGTCGACCGACTACTACCTCTCCCGACTCGCGCTACAATATATATAACAACTGTTCCTGGCGACCCGGTGCGTGCAACTACTGTCGTCTGGCGCGGTCCAAGCGCCGACTAGCAGCGATAAAGAACTCTCTGGTCAGACAGAGATGCTGTCATGCCTCGCCATCGCTCTGGTAATGAATACATACGTGGTGCAGCGTGCGTACCACCGGAACACGCAGTGGCGGAGCCAAAGACTGTGTTGTCGAGGTCGAGTGCGAGTGGGAAGAGAGGCAGCGTCGGCACGGAGATGCAAGCGAGCGCGAGACGCACGGGGGCTGCGGCGTGGCGCGTTTGCGGTCGGCGCCTTTGGTGGCAACGGCCGGGACAAGCAGCGGTGTATGGTGTGGTGCGGGGCGGACAGGGGCGGCGGTGGACGGGGAGGAGGCGGCGCGACGACGGCATGGGGGCGAAAACGGGACGGGGGACGGCGGATGTTGAGAGGCGTCACGCGCGGACAGGACACAGACACAGAGACACACAGATTGGAAAGGGAGGGTGCGCGGTAGTAGTTGGGAATGTGCGTACCGTGCGGAATGGGAGTGGGCGAGGAACACGGTCGTGGCCCCTGTTTTGGGTGCGTGTGATGACGTCGGTGTGTTG